>NC_133497.1:8927721-8943199 GCF_025370935.1 Choristoneura fumiferana | reverse complement strand
ACGGCCACCGAGCCGAGCAATGAACTGCCGGCGCGCGGATTTCACGGAAAATTATGTGACTTTGTACGAGCGACAAATTAGAATATGATTGATTTTCGAGTTTTTAGGAAATAAATGAATGTTTTATAAATTAAGGTTTATTGTTTTAATCATTTGAGACCTTATAATTAAAGATTACTTACACAAAAATATTTCCTTTTAAAGGATTTGTCTCTGAACGTTCGATTGTTAAATCGTATGTACTATGTAGTTATTGCTCCCGAACTTAGTGCCGTGCGACGGTCCGACCGACATACTCGTACATCGCGTTGCGCGCCCGACTGCTTTCCTGCGGTTTTCCTGCAATCTGCGCTGAGGGTGGGGTAACTCGAACCGTGCGGGCGGAGCGTCGCCATTCTGTACGCCAGTACTATTATATATTCTGTGGTCCGGGCATCTGTCCGCTCTACACTCTTAGCGCACACGCTACCTATACACTCAGACTTAGACGGTGATTACCTACTGTACCTGTTCATTTGGCTATCTATTCGTGTTTGATTTTGAGATTTGATTTGGTTTTCATCTCGCAACTTCGATTTCTTGCAACTTATTAACTGCTAGCGATCTCGCAATACTATCAAACGCGTGCTACTGCAAGCTCGCTTTACAAAGTTAGTAAGTTTAGTCAATAAGTTCTAAAAAATCGGCGTTGTCACTACTCTCCTCTGTCACAACTTCACAACGAGATATAAACAGTATTGTCGGTATACGCAAGTACATCTATAATAATATAATAAAAACGTATTAATGAAGTTATTTATCAGAATGCGAATTTTTATACTCTTAAATTCAACAATAACGCTTCTCGCACATCCCAGAAGAGGCCGCTCCGAAACTAATTTGTAGGTAACAAATATACGTAGTGTTGTAGCCAAATAAAACCGTTTAGAACATAATACGTTTTGTGGTTTATTAAAATAACGTAAATTGCATTATTATTAAACACTACTTAGTCCATCTTAAAATCTCTCCTAATCCTTTCCCTACTTTAAATTTCATGTGACATTATCAAATCAAATGCAAAACTGAAGTGACAGTTTACTAGTAGAGTACGCAACTCTCCGAGCGGGCGTAGGCAATTACATCAAGGACGCTACCGAGACTGAATACTGCTAATTTATATACTATGGTAATAACTACAATCATTACATTGTGGGCAGTTTCATACAACAAAACTGCTGCTAGCTCCAAATCATCAAGGGCTGTATTGAAGTGATAGGTGATTATTCTGCGGCGTCCAAACGATAGCGCGACCTACCTTGCCTGGTGGCGCCATCTGTTGGTCGCCCGCGCAAGTTGGACTTAGACGTTCCGTGCGTCGCGGTACTGCTAGCGTTATCTGGCGGTGTATGGCGTTACCAAACTACTTTGCTAGTGACATGAACAGGGATCACAACAGAGACGTCTCTGACTCTGCTGTCCTCCAAGCCGCAGTGCACTGGGGTCGGCCTGCGTCGTGTCTGACTATAAGTTAACTCACAATAACAACTGCTCAGGTCTCCTACTGGAAGTTGCTCCAGCCTGACGTAACAATTCTTAAGCCCATGCTGCTGCTCGGTGCTCCTGTTGCAGCCACATCCTCCCCCGCGGCAGGTGGTGGTGCACTCCGGCGCAGCGTCAGCGCCACCCTCTGTCTTTGGCTTGCATGGATCCTTCTCCATACTGCTCAAGCCATCTGCCAAGATTCATTTGATAAAAAAATGAATACTAACATATATACTATACATCTATGGTTTATGTCAATCCAAATTATATAAAAAGTAAACAAACCGATTTTATCAAAATTTGTTTTGTCTGTTTCGTCTTGTAATTGTCAGTGCACCGTCCATAACCACTGGTATTTGTTTTAGGTTTCCTGTCTGCTCCTCCCCCCGAAATCAAAATTATTTAAACCAAAAAGTCTCCTCATGTGTGTAATAAACATCTAGATGAAGGACACGAATTATAGATAAATGTATTATTGATTTGATCCAGTGGGTGTTTATACAAGAATTTAGATGAAATCGGTTTGTTTACACTTTCAATAAATTGGATAGACAGACATATAATAAGCGACAATTATTTACTTACGTAAAAATAAAAAGTAGTTATTGCTTTTTATAATTGAATAAACAGTCCTTGATATTAAATCAAGTATTATAAATAACAAAAAAGACAAAAAACTTTGATCTATTCAATTAAAAATTAATCAATTTACTAAGCAGATAAATGATTGTGCACTAGGTTATAGGTTTTCACATCACTAAATGTCTATGGTCGGGTAAATGGCGTCTTTGTTTAAAACCATACTATGACATTGGGGCTTTCAAGAAAAGGCCTTATACTTTCTTAAAAGGTGGGCAACGGACCAATGACTCACTTTGCGTAGTTGGTACTCATGGGCAGTGGTGTTCATTTCCCATCAGATGACCCGCTTGCTCATCTGCCTCCTTCTCACAATAAAAATATATGTACCTACTATCAAATGAAATCATTTCTAACACAAACAGACAAGCAACCGTTCTGGTTACATATCTATCTTTAACTTTAGAAATAATACTAATATGCACTGAATTATATTTCCTAACAGGATATGAGAGGGAGGCAAACAGGCATGCGGTCGTCTGATGGAAAAGGATCACCACCACACATGGGTACCAACCACGCAAGGGAAGCTAACCTACAATGACCGATTGCCATTAACAAAAAAATATGGAGGAGTCATTGGTCTGTTACAATCTAATTGCGAAGCTTACTTTGCATTGAAAAAGCGATGTCCTGCTGCTCAATCAGCTCAGGTCCAATTACTAATTCATATTTAATCTCGTGCCGGCGTACAAGCCTTCTGCCAAGGCCGCCTCGCTCACGCCGCACTCGCCCCACTCGGGCTCCTCCTTCACCATCACAGGCTCGCACTCCGCAGTCGAGCTGTATGCCCGCCCGCCGCCGACTGGTCCGCGTCGGAAGCACGACGGTGGCAGGCGGACGACTCCATAATCACAAATACCTATGTGCGATGTGATGTGACTATTTCATGTCGCGGTTACTATAAAAATGTATTTTCTAATATTTCAAGAAGAACGTTTTATCTTCAAGATTTTGATTAAAAATACAAGCAACTGTGAAGTAACCAAACATTTGTTTGACACAGTGTTGCCAGTTGACCGAATACAAAAAGCGGGAGCTGCGCTTTCAAAACGCGGATTTTTTAAATTAAAACGCGAATACGTTATGGTTTTTTTGGGCACGTTGAAAAGCCGAAGAAAAAAATCATAGTACAACTTGTGTTTCCGCTGCACCGAAAGCGTTCGGCTGTTTCGTTCGTTCGATGTTTTGAATTTACCAACCTTTTTCCACGAGCAAGTGGTACCATTTAAAAGTTGTTCGTGTATATTTAAAAAAAAAAGTGGATCCGCGTTAGCGTAACGCGGATAGCGGGGCCAGTGGCAAAAATGTGAGGTAAAAAAAAGCGGAAAAGCGGGGTATCTAGCAACACTGGTTTGACATTTGATAAACAAACAGCTGTTTTTTTTTAATTAATTCTCAACTACTGCGTTTAGTTTTTCTCATTTTGCAAAATTGTTAACTATGATGGCTAATGAATAGGAAAATTAAAATAAGCCATCAGGAACGCTTTGATAAAAATATCAATAATGTTAAGTTAGTTATCGTCTTTGTGAGATAGGATAGCCCGTTTGAAAAAAAATTACTACACGATCCATTCTCATCCCGCGGACTCCATCCGAGGAGTTTGCACTGCAGCAGGGATTGTTAACGTTACCAAATTCACACTATAAGTAGCATTACATAACGGTAAAATCATAAAAATATCCAGTACCGGTATTAAAATATAACGTTAATTGAAAACTGAACATTATAGTATCGTTACTTTTACCAGTAAATTCTTAGATTATATATTTACTTAGATACACAGTCCCGAAGAAAACTTTCTAACAATATCGCATCCTTTTTTCTCATTTTCGAGCCGGTATTCACACTTTTTTTTACAGAGCATTTAGCCATTGTTGACACAAGCGACATCTCTTGTCCGGTTAGTTCCGATGGGGTGCTGAAAGTTTCTCGATGAGGGCTACAGCATAGATATCACTAGTGTCGCTGCTTAAGTGACTAAATAGGAAACAAACAAGCTGAGATATGTGGTGTATAGGAGAAATGCGTGTCTGAACCACTGTCCAGCGGTGGTGTAGCGGTATAGCACGCGGCACGGAATGCCGAGGACCTGGGTTCGATTCCCAGCGTTGGTCTTATTTTTCTGGTTTTTCTGTGCATCTATATTTCGGTTTGTATTTTCGATATGGGTTTTACGGGATGACCGTAAAAGTAACAAAAATTTGGAGATGAAATAAATAATAACAATAATAATTATCCACCACCAACTTGCTCTTCGATACGGCCTTGTAGACTCTGAGGTGCCGTATTATAGGTATGTCCCTGCGCCAGTTCTCGAAAATGGTCGTGCCACGCTCTATTGGGATCGATCTGTCATCACGGACAGGACTATTGTAGCCAATAAGCCTGATATCGTGCTGACAGATCGATCAAACCGCCAGGCAGTGCTCGTCGACATCACCATCCCACATGACGAGAACCTCGTGAAGGCCGAGAAGGACAAACTCAGCAAGTACCTTGACTTGGCTCACGAGGTGACTGCTATGTGGGATGTTGACTCGACGATCATTGTCCCGATAGTCGTTTCGGCAAACGGTCTAATAGCGAAGAGTCTCGACCAACCTCTCAAGAGACTCTCGCTAGATGGCTGGCTCAAGGGCCAGATACAGAAGGCGGTACTTCTGGACACGGCACGCATCGTCCGGAGGTTCCTCACTCTGCGGCCCTGACCACCGGTAGCTTGGGCCCTGCCCCGTTACCGGCGGCAAAGTAGGTTAGGTATTTATAATATTTTTATTATGTACTAGCTTTTGCCCGCGGCTTCCCCCCGTTGTATTTTTTCTGTATTTTCTTCCATAAAAACCTTCTCCTGATTGTAACAAACACAACAAAAAAAGAATTAGCGAAATCGGACCAGTCTTTCCCGAGTTTTGCGCTTAGCAACACATTTTATGATTTATTTTTATTTATATAGATAGATGTACTTTTCTGTATTTTACTTTTTATAACTATTATAAAAACCTAAACTTAAGAATGAAAGAAAAATAAAGATAATAATAATAAAATCATTTATTGCCACTGAAAATAAGATACGTTACACAATCAAATAAAAAAAACATAAGCAGGTGGCAATGGGCTCAGGCTCAGCGTCAGCATAAGCTGCGAGCAAAGGAAATTTGCAGCGCTGACTAATAACAAAAATACTCCAAAAAACTATCTTAATAAAAGAATAAAACTTAAGTAAAACCTGAAAATTAGCATTCATTACAAAGATACACTAAATCAGGCATGCCCGAATTTTATCGTGGACAGTCTTTACCTAGTTAGTACCGAACCGAGCGCTATAGCCACGTTACGGAATCGAAACGGGAGCGAATAGAGCAGGCGGCGCGGCGCAGCACTTGACCAGCGACCGGAATGCGCGGCGCGGCACTGCGTAGTTTTGTCTTGCGAAGATTGGTTAGCGGTTCGGTTGTTTGCTACACATATCACACCCAACTGTTTCTCACCCGTGTGTGTCCGCATATATGACCAGTCAATTGACGTCGTGATGTAAACCATTTTTTTATGGCAAACGAGCAGACGGATTGCCTGATGGTAAGCGATTACCGTCGCCCATAGACACCTGCTACACCAGAAAAGTCACTAGTGCGTTGCCAGCCTTTAAGGACTTTATTTGCTACACATATCGCACTTGTACGGTTTCTCATCAGTGTGTATTCGTGTATGCTCTATCAACGTCGATTTCCGTAAACACCGACTCTTAAATATTATATATCGCAGCTATATGGTTTCTCACCTGTGTGTATCCGCGTATTATGTTCAGTTAAATCAGCTTTATCTGCAAACTGTTTGCCGCACACACTGCATCTGAACGGTTTCTCACGCGTGTGTGTACGCATATGAACAGTCAATTGACGTCCTGTTTTAAACCGTTTGCTACATATATGGCACCTGTATGGTTTCTCATTAGTATGTATTCGTACATGCTCTATCAACGCCGATTTCCGTAGAAACCGTGTCTTACATATATCGCAACTGTGCGGTTTCTCACCTGTGTGTGTCTGTACATGACCTGTCAACGTCGATTTAAGTTTAAACCGTTTCTTACATATATCGCAGCTATACGGTCTCTCACCTGTGTGTAACCGCGTATGTCTAATAAAATTCGTTTTATCTGCAAACTGTTTGCCGCACACACCGCAACTGAACGGTCTCTCACCCGTGTGTGTACGCATATGATCAGTCAATTTACAACCCGATGTAAGCTGTTTGCAACATATCTCGCACCTGTATAGTTTCTCATCAGTGTGTCTTCGTGTATGAACCGTCAACGACCTTTTTTGTGTAAACCGTCGGTTGCACACATCGCAACTATATGGTGTCTCACCAGTGTGTATTCTTTTGTGGTCAATCAATATAAAATGACTAGTAAACTGTTTATGACATATGTCGCAACTGTGTGGTTTCAGTCCTGTGTGCGTATGTTGGCGGGTGTATAAATCAGACTGGGCGCGTGTACCCTCCGTCGCGGGCCCGGCCTCGCCTGCTGGCTCCAGCTTGCAGGCATCCTCCTCTACTATCCTCAGCATACCTGCAAGAAAGTATTCATCATACCATCATCATCATTCTAAATTCTATTAATGTTTTATATATGTGTTATATAGTTAGGTATTTGAGGTTTATATATGCATTTATATTTATTCAAATGTTTTGCTCTATTTGTCGATCCTTGTTTTTGGATTGCCTCTCTACCACTCAAAGGTTGACTGGCAGAGATCCCTGCAGGATAAGTCGCCTTTGTACTTAACACAACTTTTATTTATGTAACCTTTTTGTTTTTCCTTTTTGTACAATAAAGAGTATAAACAAACAAACAAACAAACAATTCTCCTAAATTCAACAAGAAAATTCATTTCTAATAGAATTCATTAGTTCCAGATTGCAATGGCGGATTAGCTACATAGCAAGAGTAGCAAATGCTACGGGCCCAGCTCAACTAGGGGCCCCGCGCACCAACGTTTCCCGATAGTTAAAAATACAATACAATTACTCTTTATTGTACACCAGAAATAGAAAGCGATACAGTGAACAGGTACACAGAGAAAATTACAAGGTAAGCAATAGGCTGCCTTATCGCCTAAAAAAAAAATATTAATTTTGATAGAAGCGTGAAATAATGATCTTTATAGATTCACCACACCGATGTGTTCAGAGGTGTAACGGATGTGGTTTTATCGGAACCGAAAGCGGAGCCAGATGTTTTCAATTTACTTTATTGGAAATAAAAGTTAGATTAAATTGAGAGATATATATATTAACGAGCACAGTACTTTATTCGCTTAAAACTAGTAACACACACACACGGGATAAAAAAATACATTTTTTAGTGCTTTACCTCAAAAGCATGAATTCCTTGTAGCGATTCACCGAATCGCATTTCAACTCGGTAGTATATTTAATTGTACCTAAGGTTGTGTAACAATCCTTTATTTTTTAGTCGCTATTACTTTTAGTCGCATTTCACCTCGCTCTTGTTGAACTTAGTGTATTTCAGTGCAAACATCAATGAGGGCTATCGCGAATGAATTCGCCGCTAGAGGCGCTAGTGTAGCGTGAGGTCTCCGAAATGTCAAATCTCATAGTTTTTGGGTGAGCTACGCGGTTTATTTATAATTAGAATTATTTTGTGAATATTTTGCAATATCTGAAATTAATTATGGCAAATATGCGTTCCGGGGCAATGAATGTCTGTGTTTTGAGACAGTTTTGTCTTTCGGAAACCTTTGTCCTCCCTTTTTTCCGAACAAAACGGGGACTTTGCAACACTGTGGTATGCTCGATATTTTTATGGTACGGTTTTAAGGTGTATTAAATATGATTTTAATCTAAACTTTGTTTTCACGCCCGTAATAACAGACTTTGAAAGCCATACTTAAAAACCTCACGCAACAGTGCGCCATCTAGTGAGACAAAAAACGATATACCCTCATTAACTTGTCAAATTAGTTAAGAGTCCCAAGCAAACATCGATCGCGGCGAAATGCGTCTAGCGTAAAATATTACACGAAAAATGAGATGCTACAAACTAATACGGTATTTGACAACTCCTGATTTTGCCATATCTTAATATTATTATGAAAAAGATATACAGATAGTGTTCACCGAAGAGAAAATTTAAATCGGTTGAAAATTGGATTTAGTGGTTTTTTGAAAAATCTATATTCCTGTCTCTTTCTCAAACGCTTTTCTCTATGCAGCAAGTATGGCGGTACTGGCGTGTGACGTCACATGCCAGTATGTCTTTCTCTGTCTAACTAATCTTGACTTTCAAACCTGTATAACTTTGTTATTTGTAAAGGTAGCTTAAAAATGTTTTTCTATTCGATAACAGCATTGTGTAGTTTTAATTATAAAAACAATATACAAAATAGTCAAACCGTAATTATACTAATGTAAACAACTGCGCGAAATATTGCGTCAAGTACATGATTCTATTGAAATTTTGTTAGTTCGACGTGAAATGCGATTCGGTGAATCGCTACAAGGAGTTAATGCTTTTGAGGTAAAGAACTAACAGATGAAAAAAGTCGTACTATAAGGGGGGAAAGCGGCGGGGGACGAAGTGAGTGATAACCACAATCGTAACGTTGTGGACAGTTTAATATAGATCTGTTCACTCACGAAGGTCCGCCCCTCCACATTTTATAATTGTAATTGTAAACGTATCCATACGACAAGTCTATGTGTGCGTATCTCGAATGTGTCCTCAGTCGCAAGCGTACCGTCAGTTACGTACACTAAGACTACGACAACGCGTAAGTACGAGGTTTACTCGTGCATATTGATAATTAGCTGTGGGTGGAGCCTTCGTGAGTGAACAATACAACCAAACTGATACAGTATTAAAGAGACACCCTACTTGCTCCAGAATATTCCGGGCCATATTGGCACAGTAAATATGTCGCAGTCAGATTGTATAATCCGCCGAATAACATTACGGCTAGCCGTTTTCCAAAATTCTTAATTAAACATGGATTAATTATATCTGCGATTATTTGTGCTATTGGCATACACCCCAAAGATCATAGGTTTCTTCTTCTTCACACTGACATTTGACCATTTGAACGATTCAATAGGCGGGTCAAATTTGATGAAATTTGTAGCATTACAATTAGAAAATGGATCTGCAGAACCTGTTTGTATATTTGAGAAGAAATTGATCAATATTTTTGATACCTGTTTGGGATATCTTTACACAATTTACCCTCTTGAGTTAAATTTATATTATCATTTTTACATTTCTTATAACCTGTTTCACCACTGATCAATCACATTCCAGGCTAAAGATATATTTAAGGTTTTTGATATAGGTTCTAAAAGATTCATTTTTGCCTGTTTTATTGTTTTTGCCCAGCAGTGGGACACTATACAGGCTACTTAAAAAAAATAATTGTATTTAGTGTTTAATTCAAATAACTTTTGGTGATAGGTAGGTATTGCCCACTGACTTAATCCATATAGTGTTAAATTGTTTTAAGACGACTCAGAGTTCATTTTATTTGTTAAGTAGTGTTTTTACGATGTAAGTTAACAACCCTAACGCTCCATTGGGGCATGGGTATTTATCTCAAAAAAATATGGCTATAGTCCGACAACTTCGTGCGCAACCCTCCTTAGGAATGAGACGCGGTGGCGGGGGCGAGGTAGCACGTCATGTCAGAGCGTGATTACACACGTAGATAAATTTGCCGAAGATATATGTTAAGGTAAGTAGTAGATGAGACCTAGAAGTAAGAACACAAAATAAGCGCTTAATTTAAAGTTTGTTTATCAAGAGAAGGAAATAGAAGACTGTTAAAACTGTTATTACTTTATAACAGAGATTACTACTGTGAAGTTTTTCGCTGTATGGCGCCATCTGTTGGTCGCCCGCGCAAGTTGGACTTTGGCTGTTCCGTGCGGGGCGGTACTGCTAGCGTTATTTGGCGGTATATGGCGTTACCAAACTAATTTGCTAGTGACATGAGCGTCTCTGGCTCTGCTGTCCTCCAAGCTGCAGTACACTGGGGTCGGTCTGCATCATGTAAGACTATAAGTTAACTCACAATAAACACTGCTCAGGTCTCCTACTGGAAGTCGCTCCAGCCTGACGTAACAATTCTTAAGCCCATGCTGCTGCTCCGTGCTCCTGTTGCAGCCAGGTCCTTCCCCGCAGCAGGTGGTGGTGCACTCGGGCGCGGCGTCAGCGCCACCCTCTATCTTTGGCTTGTATGGATCCTTCTCCATACTGCTCAAGCCATCTGCCAAGATTCATTTGATAAAAAAATTACAACACCAACAATTACAATTACAATTTTTATTTGATTAAAATACTAACATATATACATCTACTATGACGGGGCTTTCAAGAAAAGGGCTTATACTTTCTTAAAGGCCGGAAACGGACCAATGACTCTCCTTGAATAGTTGGTACTCATGGGCAGTGGTGTTCATTTCCCATCAGATGAATGAGCATCCCGCTTGCTCGTTTACTCCTTCTCACAATAAAATATATGTCCCTACTATCAAATGAAATCATTTCTAACACAAACAGACAAGCAACCGTTCTCTTCTCTCGGTCTTCAACTTTAGAAATAATACAAATGTGCACTGAATTATATTTCCTAACAGGATATGAGAGGGAGGCAAACGGGCATGCAGTTGTCTGATGGAAAAGGATCACCACCGCACATGGGTACCAACCACGCAAGGGAAGCTAACCTAAATCTACCGATTGCCATTAAGCACAAACTTATAGTTGAACTCAAGGAGAGTCATTGGTCTGTGACAATCTAATTGCGAAGCTTACTTTGCATTGAAAAAGCGATGTCCTGCTGCTCAATCAGCTCAGGTCCAATTACTAATTCTTCTTTGACCTCGTGGGTGGCGTACAAGACTTCTGCCACGGCCGCCTCGCTCACGTCGCACTCGCCCCACTCGGGCTCCACCTTCACCATCACAGGCTCGCACTTGACAGTCGCGCTGTATGCCCGCGCCGACTGGTCCGCGTCGGAAGCACCACGGCGGCAGGCGGACGACTCCATAATCACGAATATGTGCGATGTGATGTGACTATTTCATGTCGCGGTTACTTAAAAAATATATTTTCTAATATTTCATTCAAGAAGAACGTTTGTATTTACTTCAAGATTTTGATTAAAAATACATGCAACTGTGAACTAACCAAAAACATTTGATTGACATTGGACAAACAGCTGAGAGAGCTGATAGCTGATCAATTTTTTTAAATTAATTCTCAACTACTGCGTTTAGTTGTTCCCATTTTCAAAACTATGTAATGAATACGAAAATTATAATAAGCCAGCAGGAACACTTTGATAAAAATATCAATAATGTCGAGTTAGTTATCGTCTTTGTGAGATAGCCCTATGGATAGCCCGTTTGGAAAAAAAAAACAAAAAAATATACTATACGATCCATTCTCACCCCGCGGACTCCATCCGAGGAGTCTGCAGGGCTACTACGAAACTCGACTCGAAGTTCGAGTCGTGCAATCTCCGACACCTTATACTATTTAATACGAGAGCGAGAGGGACGGTGCGAGATGATCTTCGAGTTTCGTAGTAGCCCTGCTGGGCTACTTTTAAATAATTCGTTTTTAATTGGGTACAAGCAGGATGGCGTACATTGACTACAGTACAGTGTTTAATTTGTATGAAAAAAAGAAAAAATCTAGACTCCATTATTTTTAAAAGTCGCTGAACTAATGTTGTTCAGTTTGACGAGTACGATCTATGTTTTAATTATTTGCTCGTATTACAGACCCCACCCGGTATAATGTAATGTAATCTATCGCAACGCTCATAGTGGCCAAAAGTAGAAATAATGTAGGATCTATCTGTCATCTGCATTACTATGGTGTCTTAGGCCATTTAAGTTTTAGACTACTTGCTACTTAGACCAGCTGCTTTATAGACCACTTGCTACTTAGACCAGCTGCTTTATAGACCACTTGATAATTAGACCAGTTGCCTTATAGACCACTTGCTACTTAGACTAGCTGCTTTATAGGCCACTTGCTAATTGGACCAGCTTTCTTATAGACCACTTGCTACTTAGATCAGTTGCCTTATAGAGCACTCGCTACTTAGACCAGTTGCCTTATAGACCACTTGCTACTTAGACCAGCTGCTTTTTAGACCACATATATATGCTACATAGAAAAGTACTACTAAACATGAAGTAAACAAAACATGACATAACGAAAATAAAACACACTTTTTGAATAAATTTTACTTACCTCATTTAGTTTTAATAACCAAAAATGAATTCACAACCTTTTGTCCACCCAAATCACGGTATCACTTAATTTTGTATTATAAATTAATACGTTATAGGTTTGATTTTGGTCACAATGTCGCGATGAAATTTCAAAACGTCAGAGCATCAGAGCCAAAAAAGTTGCGGACGCTAGGTGGCGCTGATGCCGTGCATAGAGCCAATGGTCGATTGTTATAATCCAATATCATGAGAGTCAGCCCAAGTAAAAGACGACTTCTCACAAAAATTAAATAGGTAGATATATTATACCTAAATTTCAGTATGTCGTAATAAAATCTCCATTTAAGGACTATAAGCTAAAACGGCATACCGTTACCCATGATAACTCACGTCACAGCGCCATCTATCGAGAGCAAAGTCAATCTATCCGTAGACACTGAAGGATACTGTTGAACGCTACATAATAAAAATATCTATGGGAACTCCAAAAATTCTATCATAGACATTATAACATGGCACATAATAAATGAACTATGCCAGATTTTACGACTAAGGCTGCCGCTCCACTGAGGCGGAGACGAGACTTGTCGTGTAAGGATCGACCAATCATATAGAGCTGAACAGGGTAAACACATATTTACGGAAGAGTTTTCACCTCGCAAACATGCTACAGTATAGTGGGGTACTTATAGGACAGCAGATGGCAGTTTTGCAGGTGGTAGGACCTTGTGCAAGGTCCGCCCGGATTGCTACCACCATCTTGCTCGCTAATCCTGCCGTGAAGCAGCAGTGCTTGCACTGTTGTTTCGGCGTGGAGAGTAAGACAGCCGGTGAAATTACTGGCACTTGAGGTATCCCATCTTAGGCCTCTAGGTTGGCAACGCATCAGGTGTTGCAGATGTTTATGGGTGGTGGTGATCTCTTACCATCAGGAGACCCACTTGCTCGTTTGCCATCCAGTGGAATAATAAAAAAAAGGACACCACCAATATTTTTGACATTAAAGGATGAGACTTGGCACACTTGTTCCTTAGGTGAACCAGAGTGGAAAACGCCCGGGAGCCAGCGGGAGCCACCCTGCAGGGGGGGAGGAGGAGGGGGTAAAGTTTACTTACGCCGCGCGTACTGTTGGTTGTAATAACTGCTAATTTATTGCTACTATAGCAAGTTGGGGATCATTTTCGGATAAATAAAAGATGGCCGATCATTATCCGAAACAAAAAAACACCTTTACATACAAAAAAATTAAATTAAGGCCGTTAATTGAAAATTTTATGAAAAAAAATTTTTTTCCTGTAACTATATATCTCGAACGAATACCGATATTGGCAATAAAAATGTGCCAAGAAAGCCACATTCATACAGATTCCATAAATATAAGCTTTAGTGGAACAATTTTATAAAAATAACGTTTAAAAAATATTATACACATCGCGGCAGTGGCATACCTACTTAAGGAAATCACAGATTAATAACATCAACAAAGACTACTTTTATAGGTTACTAGGGTCTTGTACATACAACTAAATACAGTCTATTTAGTGTCTATTTAGATAGAATAAAGCACAATGTAAATGTGATGCTTTTTAATTACAATAACTTTGTGTGTACTATCTATACGAGTATATATACAATCAAGTAAGTATCATCATCCCAGCCTATATACGTCCCACTGCTGGGCACAGGCCTCCTCTCAGAACAAGAGGGCTTGGGCCATAGTTCCCACGCGGGCCCAGTGCGGATTGGGAACTTCGCACGCACCATTGAATCGCTTCGCAGGTTTGTGCAGGTTTCCTAACGATGTTTTCCTTCACCGCAAAGCTCGTGGTAAATTTCAAATGTAATTCCGCACATGAATTCCGAAAAACTCAGAGGTGCGAGCCGGGGTTCGAACCCACGACCCTCTGCTTGAGAGGCGATAGGTCAAACCACTAGGCCACCACGGCTTCCCAAGTAAGTATGCTTCTATTTAAACTTATAACTGAGCTGAGCCTAATGACGATTGCAAGTAACACAAAGTTTGTTATCAGACAAACTTTTATATTTAAAATACTATCTTATAAGTATATTACAAAAATATTGTTTCCCATACATTGAGTGGCCATAAGCCCACTAGTACAAGAAACTTACTTCAACTGAACAGAAACAATCTATTTATATTATCCACTAAATATTTTTACTTTTTCATTAAATTCGGGAGTAATGCCGCTTACTGGGAAGCCTTCTATAGTTGTTCCTGTTTTTACAAACGGTGACAAACATGACTTTAATAGTACATTGTGTCTTAAGGGCGGTAAGTGAGGAATTACGAACGAGCTTCTATTAGAAGCACTGCACTATCAGTACGGGCAATGACTCATTTACCGACCTTGGGCTTCATGACAAGAAAATTAGTACGGGCAATGACTCATTTACCGACCATGGGTTTCATGACAAGCACATTAAGGTCGAGGTGTTTTATTTGGGGGGTTGCAACCAAGGTAGCCTGCATGTTACGACACTGTTTACGAGCAAGTGTGATGAAAAAATTATAGAATGATCTTAGTCTTTCAATGATTCTTAAGATTTTAGAAGAGATAGTTATTAGATTAGATTTTTAGAAAAATATGGCTCTGTCCATTGGAGGACAATTTGCCAGTGTCTAGTAGGTTTTGCCGTTGTACGGTAAAAAAATCTAGAAAACGAAATATCGAGATAGTTATTATAAAATGTATTAGGCCCCTGCTCACGCTGACTACTCAGCACCACGGCTTTTTGACAAGCATATGACGGAGTCTAATCTCTGCCATTTCCTTGACTGCGTCACAGAGTACATATGTAAATGAGGTTCATAGCTCCTCATTTAACTTGTCTATGGCCTTGCTTTTGAAAGTTGTCAGTTGGATTTGAATTGAAAAGATATGTAAAACGTAATGACATACTTACAAGATATTAAATAATTAATAACAAATAGAAGAATACGCGGAATATTAGCATTAAATGTTGTTTCTCCTTTCAGAGCAACACAATTTTGTTTCTGTTTCGTCATTAATTGAGTGCCTAATGT
>NC_133497.1:8915194-8927621 GCF_025370935.1 Choristoneura fumiferana | reverse complement strand
CGACGCAGTAATCCGATTAATTTTGATCACGAGCGTTTGACTCTAATGATACGACATGACGAAGCCGAAAAGAACGCACTTATTTCTTTATAATAAGGCCTTTGTAAAGTTTTTGAATTGTACTTACATCTTTTATACAACGCCTTCACGGTTTAGATAAAACACGTAGGATGATACGCTTTGAAATATTAAGGATTTCACTTTTATTATCTTGCTCGGAAGGACATCCAATGTTGCCAGAATAGAAAAATATGTTTAAGTAAACCGTGTGAAACTTGGCACCGGAACTAAACGAAAGATGTTTCACACAACAATGCAATTCGATACATTTGCTTTAAAAACAACAATACTTATACAAGTAATTACAAAGCAGTGTTGCAAAACTACGAAATTTACAAAATTCGGAAATGCATCTGCCCACAGATGTTTTATGGCAACTTGGCAACCCTTTCGAAATTCAATTTTCAAATATCCAACTTCTTCGAACAGCGTGGGAACTTATTTCAACACGACTAACTTATTCAATCTAGCTAATCATTCTAAATCTTACTCGTTGTAACAAGAGCTTGATTGGTAGCAAATGTATTTTGTGTAAACGGACACGTTGTGTATTGCTAATTCTTTCTTTGAATATTTCGCCAGTTTCGCTTCCGGAAGTCAGTTTTTTTTATTATGTTGTCACCTGTCTGTTTGAAAAAGCAGGTTGTATTTGTATTCTATTCAGTCCAGTATTGAGTAGTATAGGTTAAGGTGTTACGGATTTTGAGTGGAATTGCCAAGGAAAAAATTTGAGTGAGTTACGGATTGTTTTCTATGTTTCTAGCTATTTTTGTTTTCTGAAACTATGAAAACTAACCTGAACAGTCGAAAGATTATATTTAAACTTTATATGTGTGAGTTCGATTCTTTGGACAACAAGAGCGACATTTTATCGCGGAATCATGTTTATTTGGCGTAAACTGCCACAATAAGCAGTCGTAAGTCATAGAGTATAGATTGCGCTCCCAATTGTCTATGCCATGCCGGCCGATCGCTCGAGTATCGAGCGACAAGAAAGGTGAGCCACGGAGCGTGAGAGCGTTGCGACACCGGGTGTTGCCAGCGCTAATGAGATTAGGATACATGATAATGATGATTATCAATTTATATGATTTTTGTTTGTTTAGATCCTATCTCTCTCTTCGTTCTATATAAATAAAAACCGCAAATGTCCCAACCTGCCTTTTTTTATCTTTTATTGAATTCAGAATCAGATTTAAAAAAAAACGAAGTTTTTTTTTACAGTAAAATTCGAAAATAACAGCTCCCGCGGAATAGCTATGAAATTCTTGGCAGACGAAGGCGCGGGAAATAGTAAAGAATGTTTTAGAATAATACTGCATCGGTTAAATCAGTTAGCTAATGTCGAACGCTAAAGTTTTTTTTGTTTCTGATCTGAAAAAAGTTTTAGGCATACTTAAACAGGTCACTAAAAATCGTTGTTCGTATCCGCCCGCAGAACAGAGTAACGCGAGACAGAAACAGCGAAAAGATATCCCGTTAAGTTTACATACAGACACGACTTTTCCGGCCAATCGCGATGTAAACAAACATAGATACTGCCACTCAATTTATACCTTAACACTTTAGGGATTAGAATTCATTGTGCCATAACTAAAGAAGTAATTAACAAACTTTTTTTTTAATTATATTTTCTAACATTAGGAAGTGTTAACGAATTTGATTCCATCAGTTTTTTAGAACCTTAATCATTTGTACAGAACGGCGTCTAATTTCATGTATATAGAATAAGTTAGTTAAGTGATATGTATAGTTATGTGCAATAAAGAAATACTTACCGCCTAGTTTCATTTAGTAGGATAAGCTCGCACCGCCTGCGTCGCGTCCGTGCGCCAAATGAGCGGCGCCGGACCCGGCGCAGTAGTTATATTTATAACCTCGCTCGTGTGAGCGGGACGGTTATACGTATAACCCCTAGGTGCGAGCGGGACAGTAGCGCGGACCGACTCGCGGCCGCGCTACAGAATTAAGGAAAAAGTCCCAAAATATTATCGTTAACTAGGTTTAAGTATTAGTATTAAGATTTGTTAAATTTGTATTAGGATTAGTTAAGTTTTTTAATAAAATAAAGACGAGTAGGGCGAGAGCGGGGAAGGGAGCGGAGGAGTGGGGGGACCGCGATCCCTTTAAGGTAATTCTCGCGGGTATAAAAGCGAGCGCGGTCCCGACCACAACGTTCAGTCTCCGAGCGA
Organism: Choristoneura fumiferana; assembly: GCF_025370935.1. Lineage (NCBI taxonomy): Eukaryota > Metazoa > Arthropoda > Insecta > Lepidoptera > Tortricidae > Choristoneura > Choristoneura fumiferana. The sequence continues at coordinate 8,925,369 of NC_133497.1, read as the reverse complement.
CAGCGTATGGATAAGCAACAAATAAGAAGCGCTCCCGACCTCTCTCTCTCTCTCACTCTCAAGCTGCATCAGTGTGCCAGATCTCAAAATCATCTTTTATTCTTCACCTATATACAGTCCACTCTCTATAAACATCAACAATCAAGCAATAATCATTTTGTGGCGTACGACCGGCCAGAGTTACGGAGTTTCCGTATGCCACATTTAATGGTCCATTCAGCACCGGATCACTGAAACAAGAAGAAATTCAAGATGGTTTTAACAAGAAGCAACAGCGGCAAAGAATCAAAAGAAGAGTCGTCCAGCGCCGGTGAAACCACTGCGACTACTAGTACGAACCTGACAACAACCACGTCGAGTTCCGGCGAAACGGGGACCACGACTGGCACGGGCACCACCGAAGTATCAGCATCAGCATCGGGATCCGTCGCGACAAGTGCGAGGGATCAAGTAGACACTTCGGGTATTAAGGCCACGCCCGCGGCCAGTACAGATACGGTCGTCATTCGCCAACCGTCGCAGCAGATGCCACCACCAGCTGTCACAAAAGCACCGCCGCAGAAGCCCGCTCGGTCACGTCACTCCAAGGCCTCCGGCAAGAGACTCCTCGCGGGGTTGGAGGCCAAGGAGCGGCTAGCCGAGCTGGAGCTGAAGCGCGTGCGCGCCGAGGCTGAACTAGAAAAAATCCGCCTAGAAAAGATGGCGGCGGAGTCAGAGCTGTCCGACACAGAAGAAGAAGAAGACGACCTGGCTTCACAACGTATCGCTGATTGGATAAGAAGATCGCCCAATCAAGAACGAACATTACGAGAAGAAAGAAGGCCGCCCACGCACACACACAAAGAGCGCGAGCGGCGGGACCATTATGAAGAGCAGTCCCACAAGTCAGCAATGGACCTCACCATGCTGACCGCAGCATTAACAGAAGCAATCCACGCCGGCAAGTCATCATCAACGAACAAATATATTCCCGACCTGCCGCCGTTCAGCGGACTCAGCAACGAGTGGCTCCAATTTCAAGCAGCCTACACCGAGTCTGCGGCCAGCTTTACGGCCAACGAAAACGTCGCTCGCATTAGAAAGGCCCTCAAAGGGGTCGCCTTGGAAGCGGTAAGCGCGCTCCTCATCAGCCAGCCTCGGCCAGACGACGTCGTAAGCGCATTACAAAGAAGATTCGGCAGACCAGACGCACTCCTCATCGGCGAAATGGAAAAGATGAAAGCGCTCCCGAGACTCACAGACAACCCACGTGACCTGTGCATCTTCGCGAGCCGCGTTGCTAACACAGTAGCAACAATCGAGATGCTCAAACGCCCGCAATACCTTCACACCCCGGAAGTATTGCGCACGATCGTCGACAAACTAACGCCGATCCTGCGAAGTAAATGGTACGACTATGCAACAATAAACGAAGACGTACCCGAAATAAAGAAGATCGCCGAATTTCTCAACCGCGAAGCGGATAAATGCGCGCCCTACGCGCCGCCCGAGCTGTCTACTGAGAAGCAAGAAAACAAAATAATAAAGAAAAAAGTCGAACGCGCCTACACCGCCACCACTGAAACCGCCACGAAATCGCGCAAAGAAGCAAAGTCACCGTGTCCTCAATGCAAGCAGGAAGGCCACCAACTACCTACGTGTCCGAATTTTATCAAGGCGGACACGAACGAGCGATGGGAGATAGCGAAGAAACACACCATTTGCTATCGCTGTCTCATTAGCAAGCACCGCCGCTACGAGTGCCGCGCTAAGCCGTGCGGCCGCGGCGGCTGCCCCATGCGGCACCATCGTCTGCTGCATCACGAGAAACCATCGCCGGCCTCCCCCGACGCTCCAAAGCGGCCGCCGCAGCCTCCGATCGAACCAGCAACGAACGCGACAGTCGAACAAGTCGGCGCGGCAACCACCAAAACGGGCCGCGCCTATCTCAAGATCGCGCCGGTCGTCCTGCGAGGGCCGCAAGCCACCATCGAAACATACGCGCTATTAGACGACGGCAGCACGGTCACCATCATCGACGCAGCGGTTGCCGACGTGCTCGGTCTCGACGGTCCCACCGAACAAATGTGGGTCCAAGGAGTGAGCGGGACGGAGGTAGCGCACAAGAAAAGCAAGAGGGTGGGCGTGGCGATCCGAGGCAAATACAGCGACGACGAGCTGCAAATAAATAACGCGCGCACCGTGGCAAGCCTCGACTTCGCGACGCAGTCGATAAGTGAACGAGAACTACGCGACTGCCGACATTTAGAAGACATCAAGAATGAAGTCACATGCAGCCGCGCCACGCCGAAAATATTGATCGGCCAAGACAATTGGGAGCTAATCATCTCGCAAGAAATTAGAAGAGGACGGCGCGATCAACTCGTCGCGTCGCGCACGCTACTAGGCTGGGTATTACACGGGTGCCGCACCTCACAAGCGGAGCCCGTGGCGTACTGCTGTGCCCATCTCACTCTGACCGAACCGGCTAATCACATGGAAAAAATGATGCGCGACTATTTCGCATTAGAGTCGCTATCCATCGAGCCGAGAAAACAGAAGAGCGATCCAGAGCTACAAGCCCTCGAAATATTAGAAAAAACGAGTCGCCGCCTACCCGACGGACGTTTCGAAACGGGGCTGCTATGGAGAGAGCGAGAGGGCAAGATACCCAACAATCGAGCCGACGCACTCAAGCGACTACACACGCTCGAGCGCAAACTCGATCGCGACGAACAGCTGAAGAAACAATACGACGAGCGCGTCCTCAACTTACTCACGTCTAAGTACGCCGAGCCCGCGGCCGCGCCCCCTAGCGCCCGCACATGGTACCTGCCACACTTCGCGGTCTGCAATCCCGACAAGCCGAAGATACGACTCGTGCACGACGCGGCGGCCAAATCTCACGGCCGCAGCCTCAACGATATGCTCCTGTCGGGCCCGGACCTACTGCAAAGCCTGCCCGGCGTCATTATGCGGTTCCGACAGCACGCCGTGGCGGTCTCCGCCGATATAAAGGAAATGTTTATGCAGATCAAGATACGCGAAGAAGACAGAGACGCCCTACGCTTCTTATGGCGCGGCGATCGGCGCGAAGGCGAAGCGCAAGAATACAGAATGTCGTCCGTGATCTTCGGCGCTACGTCGTCACCGTGTACCGCGCTGTACATAAAAAATAGAAACGCGCGGGAACACGCCGAAGAGTACCCGGACGCCGCCAGGGCAATCGAGAGAAATCACTACATGGACGATTACCTGCAAAGCTTCGCTACGACAGAAGAGGCACGACGCGTAATAAAAGACGTCGATTTCATACACAAGAAGGCTGGCTTCGAATTACGCGGATGGGCATACAACGAGTGCGAGCGAGAAGGCGCGATGTCCCTTACCGGCGGGAGCGAGCGAGAGGGCGCGACGTCCCTTATCGGCGGGAGCGAGCGAGACGGAGCTACGGTCCCTATCGGCGGGAGCGAGATAGAAAAAACACTCGGCCTGCTGTGGGACACGAAGAGAGATAGTATCAGCTTCCGGCTCAACAATAGAAGGGCACCCGTCGAAATAATGAAAAATCTACGTCCGCCAACGAAGAGGGAGGCCCTTAGCCTTATTATGTCGATATTCGACCCGCTAGGGCTCATCTCGCCCATCACGACACCGGCAAAGCGCATCATGCAAGACACGTGGCGATACGACACTGCATGGGATGAAGAGTTGCCCCCGAGCTGCACGACCGATGGAGCGAGTGGCTGCAACAACTGCACCGCCTAGGTGACCTACATATACCTAGGTGCTACGGGGCAACGCCGGGCGCGCGCTACGAGCTTCACACATTTGTGGACGCGAGCCAAGAAGCTTACGCGGCCGCTGTCTATTGGCGCATAATTCATGCCGATGACAGCGTGACCATCTCACTCGCCGCAGGGAAGAGCCGCGTCACGCCGAACAAACCCATCTCCGTGCCCCGTCTCGAACTGCAAGCCGCTCTGCTAGGCGCGCGACTAGCCAACACGGTCGCCGACGAACACGACTACGAGGTCGCCCGACGCACATACTGGAGCGACTCTCGTACGGCGCTAGCGTGGATACGCTCCGAGCCCCGCACATTTAAGACGTTCGTCGCGCATCGCCTCGCTGAGATAGAAGACCTCACCAAGAAAAACGAATGGCGCTGGCTACCATCGGCGGACAACGTCGCCGACGACGCGACGCGAGCCACCCCGGAAGAATTCGGTCCGAGACATCGGTGGTTCCGCGGCCCGCTATTCTTGTACGAGAGAGAAGATTCTTGGCCCGAAGAAAATAAGGTCGAAATTCCAGCTACCGGCGAAGAAAAAGAAAAATGTAACGCGCTTCAAGACCAACGCGCGCGCCACGCCCACTTGCCCGAAATCGAACGCTTCTCGAAGTGGACGCGATTATTAAGAACAACTGCACGTGTCCTGCAGTTCATCGACCTTTGCCGCCACAAGAGATCGTCGCCCGCACCACAAGTCGTCGCCGCAGCACGCAGAAAGAGAACGCGCGCTAACCAGTCTCAAGATGAAGAATGGGACAGGCGCACGCCGACCGCTCACGTGCCACGCAACCGCATCGCGCCCGAAAAACACGAAAAATACATCGTGCTACCGGCTCGCTACATAAACAAAGCCGAACAGCTGTTGACGAGCGCGTCGCAGAAAGATGCCTACGCGCAAGAGAGACAGCGCATTACGGACGGCCGCGCGCCAGAAAGGGACGACAGACTCGCAAAAATCAGCGTGTTTATAGACGCGGATGGAGTGATGCGATTACGCGGCAGAATCGCAGCGGCCGACGCGATACAAAAGGAGATGGTGAATCCCGCGGTGTTACATAGAACACATTATTATACGAAGCTGTACATCGCGCATATACATGAAAAATTGCACCACGGCGGGACCGAGATAGTAGTCAACGAGCTACGCCAGCGTGTATACATAGCGAAGATTCGCCCGGCGGTAAAAGAGGTCATCGCCCGCTGCGCCCGCTGCCTACTGCGCAAAGCGAGACCGGCCGCCCCCGCTACCGGCGACTTACCCGCTGCGCGCCTCGCCTATGGAGCCCGCCCGTTCTCATTCACGGGCCTGGACTACTTCGGCCCGCTAGAAGTGACCGTCGCACGCCATCGCGAGAAGAGACACGTCGCCTTGTTCACCTGCTTGACTTCGAGGGCAGTACATTTGGAGGTGGTCGTCTCCCTGAGCACCGACTCGGCCATCAACGCCCTGCGCCGCTTCATTGCGCGGCGCGGGTGCCCGACGGAGCTATGGAGCGACAACGCTACCGCCTTTCGAGGCGCCGCCCGAGAACTTAGCGAAGCCGTCAAGAACGAAGCAGAGGCCCGCCGCATCAACTGGCGCTTCCTCCCGGCTGCCGCCCCCTTCATGGCGGGAGCTTGGGAGAGAATGGTCCGCGGGGTGAAGGAGGCCCTGAAGGCCACGCTCCATGAAAAATACCCGAGCGACGAGATCCTACACACCCTGCTGCTGGAAGCCGAAGCGACCGTCAACTCTCGCCCGCTAACGCACGTGTCGGTCGACCCCAATGACCCGACAGCGCTGACCCCGAACATGATCCTCCTCGGACCCGACTGCCACTCGCCAGCCCCGGTACCTTCGAAGAGAGCGACGGCGACGCGCGCCAACAATGGCGGCGCGCCCAGCAACTCGCCGACACCTTCTGGAGGCGCTGGGTACGAGAGTACCTACCGCTACTACAACACCGGCGGGAGCCCCATAGCAGCGGAGCGAGCCCGGCAGTCGGCGATGTCGTAATCATATGCGACTCGAATATGCCCCGAAACACATGGCCCCGAGGACGAATCACACGAATCTACCCCGGCAAGGACGGCGTGGTACGAGTCGTCGACGTGACTACGAGCCGAGGACACGTGCTACGCAGGCCGGCGAGGAAGATCGTCGTTCTGCCAGTGGGATCGCACGGCGACGGCGGGAGAAATGTACAGAACGGCGTCTAATTTCATGTATATAGAATAAGTTTTAAGTGATATGTATAGTTATGTGCAATAAATAAATACTTACCGCCTAGTTTCATTTAGTAGGATAAGCTCGCAACCGCCTGCGTCGCGTCCGTGCGCCAAATGAGCGGCGCCGGACCCGGCGCAGTAGTTATATTTATAACCTCGCTCGTGTGAGCGGGACGGTTATACGTATAACCCCTAGGTGCGAGCGGGACAGTAGCGCGGACCGACTCGCGGCCGCGCTACAGAATTAAGGAAAAAGTCCCAAAATATTATCGTTAACTAGGTTTAAGTATTAGTATTAAGATTTGTTAAAATTGTATTAGGATTAGTTAAGCTTTTTAATAAAATAAAGACGAGTAGGGCGAGAGCGGGGAAGGGAGCGGAGGAGTGGGGGGACCGCGATCCCTTTAAGGTAATTCTCGCGGGTATAAAAGCGAGCGCGGTCCCGACCACAACGTTCAGTCTCCGAGCGACAGCGTATGGATAAGCAACAAATAAGAAGCGCTCCCGACCTCTCTCTCTCTCTCACTCTCAAGCTGCATCAGTGTGCCAGATCTCAAAATCATCTTTCATTCTTCACCTATATACAGTCCACTCTCTATAAACATCAACAATCAAGCAATAATCATTTTGTGGCGTACGACCGGCCAGAGTTACGGAGTTTCCGTATGCCACAACCTTCAAAAATCCTTTTAATAAACCGATAAATCAATTTTTAAGTGGCATAGTCTCAGTGAATATTGTATTGAAAAACGTGTAAAATCGATGAATGAAACATTCTAGCCAGTTTTTTTTTTGGTTATTTTTTATTTTTTTTTTAGTTTTTTTGGTTTGTTGTACAAAATTTAAAAAAAAACTGCATGTTAGTGCGCGTAAAACAATTTTTATTTGTGTAAAAAAGTACAATTTTAAAAATAAACCAACTTTTCATACAATTTTAGGCCTGATAATAAATTTTACGACAGACACGAAATTTACTTGGTAGTCATAATTTATCCATTGGGCCAACTAATAATCGAAGGACATCTCCACAGATACAAAGTAAAAAAATGTAATAGCAAGCATTTTAAAAAGTAAAAACAAAGTAAAAGTTAAGGAATTCATAAGGCTTATTCGTGAGAACGGGAGTTGCCTTACAGGGCTTTTTCTAGCACATTTTGGTTTTTTAAAGTAGATAATTAGAGCTAACTATTAATGAAATTCGGGTCCGCGGACTGCAATAAATGAATGTAACTAGATTTAGTTATCCATTTTGAATTTGACTTGTTTGCCATTGTTCAACATACTAGTACCCAAATTTTTGACTAAAAATGGTCAAGTAAAGATACATATTCATTAATTATGTATCCTATTTTTTGAACTTTCGGTAAAAAGTGAGACTTTTCATATAGGAATTTATCATTAACCATGTTAATACCTATGGAATTGCGGGCTACAATTTTTACAAAATTTTAAACCACGAAATGCCTACTACTATGAATTGTACTAACGATACGAATCCAAGTTATTTGAAATAAATGCATTAGTTTTGCCCGTGATTCTGTGTGTGAGGATTGTGTTTGGAAAGCTTTTTGATCCCACAGGCTCTTTACAATCTTCGGGATAAAAAGTGCCTATATATTAATTTGGGTAATTTAACGTATAAAAATTTCATGCAAATGGGGTTCAGAAGTTGCGTAATAAAGAGAACAATACACTAACCATCCAATAATATTAGAATTCTTAAGATAGTCGTTAATGCTTATTGTTGTTAAATATATTAAACTAGTTTAGTCATTAAAATAATACTTCCCTAATTTCTATGGTATTTCTTGTTTGTAAACATCTCCTCTATACTCACTAGGTTACATTATATGTCTCCCACATCGAGTAAGATTAAAAAAAAGTCAAGCCATGAGAATGGGCGATAAGCTCTTGAGTTTCTGCAAAGCCTTAAAGCTCAGAACGGCGCTAAGCAAACGTACATTGATTTGTATGAATGAACGAGTGTTTCTTTTTAGAAAAGTTGCCAAACTGAATTATCTCATAATCGAGTCCACCTTTGTTTGGTTCTCTTGGAAGTTATACTATGTTTTTATTAAATTCTATTTTTTAACAGCATTTTTTGCTATCGATAACTTTTATTGCATTGGCAACATTACATGCATAAAATTAAAGATTCAACAAATAAGCTAGATTTAAACTTCGAACTAAATTGAATCATAGATTGTGAAAGAACACTAATTTATTTGGTTCCCACGCCGTCGACAATACGGATAACGACAGATTAATTCCAACCGGCCAGCATCATCGCTTTTAATGAGCCGGTCACGTTTTGTTTCTTAAAATTGGAACAATCTAATTTGGAACTAAATGAAGGTGTGATGACAGTAATCGAACGGTTTATGTGGGAACCTCATTAATTGATAGTTTACAGATGCTTAAGGAAACTGTGTGAAATGCGAAATATACTTTCAATAAGCTTGTAGTTCGTTCGCGATAGCATTCACCATCTCTTTCTACCCTCGTCTTATACCATGTGATAGAAAGAAATGGTAGGTAAACATAGCCTTGATAAAATTTGAGCCATTGTCGCTAAAGTCCGACATTAGATTATGTACATACATGAAATATTGGTAAGTTTGTAGGACGTGCTTCCAGGACAATTATACTAACTCATTGTATAATATATAGAGCTGTATAATATTGTAGATTATTTGACGGTGGTAAGAGAACCTACCTGACTACGAAGCTCGAGGTCCCGGGTTCGTTTCCTGGCCGGGGCAGATATTTGTATGAATATTACGAATGTTTGCTCTCGGGTCTTGGATCTTTAATATGTATTTAAGTATTGTATTTATCTATATAAGTATGTTTATGCGTTGCCTAGTATCCATAGTACAAGCTTTGCTTAGTTTGGAACAAAATTGTTGTCAAGTGTCCTACGATATGATTTATTATTGTTAAAGCTCAATAAAATAATAAAACAAAGTAAACGTTGTCATTTATTGCCTTTCATACAAAACCAAGCTGCTAATCGAGATAAACTTGAATCGCTGACCGCACAGGAAGGGACAACGGATGTTGGCGATATCTGGTGAAACCTACACGCTGGATGTTGCCAGTGTAAAAAATAATGTGTAATGAAACCCATGTGAAACTCTGTAACTCGTTGGGTTTCCGATGGATTTTTCTGAGCTCTTTACACATTGTTTGTGGGAAAAGGAACAAGATAAAAACTTAGCGCTGCAAATGCCAATTAATTCGTCGTAAATTAACATTGTAAGGGATACAATCAAACAATGGAATGGAATGAATCCTGGCGTTTCGTCCGATTCGAGCCCTTCGGGGGCTTCCCAAGCACGTAGCGCCTATTTACCGTGAGATTGAAAAGGAAAGGACTGGATTTTAACCGTATTTACTGCTGGACAAAAGCCTCTCTTCAGACACTATGTGGTTGAAAAACGCCAATGCTTCTACATTGTGTTAAATATGACTCGTAAATTCTTAATGAGGACATGTTCCTGAAACTCACTGAAAATAAGTCGTCAATGTAAATGTAATTCAAAATTGTGTCATAAACAAAGATCGAAACATGCCCTGATTGCAGGAGCTGTAAACCCACATCCAAACGTAAACAGAGACCAAGGGCACCGGACAAAGGGATGATTCATACAAAACACATACAAGCCTGGATTTGGCAACAGCGGCTGCTTTTTGACAGTGAATTAGTAGTAGTAATAGCTTCTTTCGATGAAGTTACAGTTCACAAGCTTTTGTGGCTATGCTATCCTGTTTGTACACTATAGGAAGGAAATGTGCAGTCATCTTGCATTAGTATCTACATATTTACCACATCGGAGCGTGCATGTTCATAAAGTTCACTCAGAAAAATGGTAACTTTTGAGCTTTTCAAAAGTAGTGACGATGTGGGCATGTGGCCCGCAACTCGCAAGTCTAATTAAGTCATGGGAAAACATAATACAGTAAAAGTTTCGAGAGATAGTTTTTTAATTCTAACTATTGACTTCCTCAACCAAGTTAACTTCACTAGCATATGTTGCTTAATCTAATTTTGGTCCCGCCACGTGCTAGACCTTAATGGTGACAGCTCTGTAAATATAACTAATTCCTTTTACTAATTATCTTAGTTTTGGGGTCGGCATTGCGAATAGGGGTTGCTATTATTAGAGGCGGTGGTTGTACAAACGTGAGT
>NC_133497.1:8910863-8915094 GCF_025370935.1 Choristoneura fumiferana | reverse complement strand
TCAGCTTTTTGATGATTCTGCTAATGTTGGAGTTGACTAAGACACGGCAAGACTGGAGTTGAGACTCACGTAACGAATTGAACTCAAGATATCTTGACGACAACAGATAATACAATTCTACACTAGCACAGATGTCTTATTTTTATTTATCTCAAGCAGCGATTTACGACTGCTTTTGGTCGGGCTTATTTATCGGGTTATGTCAAAAACCTATTCGGCGTCCTGGTCTCGCTCTTTCGCTTACACGCTTGATTATCTTATGTAATCCCAGGATAAACTCCATCCTTAGGATGAATCCAACTTGAAACAACTCGAGTAATCGAGTTAGTAAAACGATTTGTCACATCACTAGCTAATAGCTTGTTGCGCCATAGTGTTGCCGCTAAAGGTGCGTTTGCACGTTTGTCCAAAAAACTTGATGTTGGCTTTTAAGACAGATTTTTTTTAAATCATTGTTATTCATGCAACTCTCAAATTATAAAACTATTGGGACCAGTTATAGCGAAAAAATGTGAGTGCAGTTATGTGATTTCACAGTTCTTAGGGGAAAGTACAGTAGACTCTGGCCAACGAAAGCTGTCCCAGACAAACCGCGGCAAATTAAAAAAAAATGAGGCTGACAACACTTGCTATACACTGATTAAACGATGTTGATACTTAGATATTTATTTAAATTTTCCAGATATTAAATTATACTCGAGACTTCAAGCTGCATCAACATTCATTATAGTAATGTGTGAAAGTTGATGATGCACTTTAGTACTCCCTTGGTAAATTTTATAACCTTTGTCAGTGCCCATTTACGTACAGTCCAGACGCATCAATTTTTGGACCATTTTGACCAGATTGGCATTATCCTATATGACATAATCTTATAAAATTTTCCATTTTGAGAATGGTAGGAGGTTGAATTAAACAAATAATTAATTTATTTAAACCAGAAATATCAAAATTATCTAAGCTGGTTTAGAATGACAATATGTAAATTTTGACAGTCTCAAAAATGATACCAGATTAAAGTTTCGTAAAAAATGCGTGGACAGCTATCGTTGGCCAGAGTCTACCTATGGAGACTATTAGACGCAGCTTACACTGCCCTCGCGACGTGCTAAATTGTTAATATTTTGTGGTTTCCAATTTGTTTTTTTTTTTAAACAAAAGCTAGGGGGTGCCTTGGGGTAATGAAATTTTTGAGTAATGATTGTGGTATCAATCGAGTATAGTCTGTTACTACGGGTCTAGTTAGTTTAATGTTATTGTTGTCCAAAGAAGGGTTGCAGCGTGATTCCAGATTTGACGTTAAACGTCTTTGCTAGAAAAAAAAGACATCTGTAAAAAAAAACGCATTGTAGGCTTGACTTTAGTTGCCATAATGTACTGAAGAATAACATTCGGTCAGGAATCATGCAACTATCTTTCAAAAAAAAAACTAGAAATAAAATTTGTACTATTAGAAACAAAACTAAAATTATTCTATTGGGTACAATTATAATTAATTTGCAATTTAAAGTATCTTACTTTTTGCAAAATGAAATTAAAATGAATAAAGATAATTTTAGATTATTGACATATCTATGGTTAGCGTTAATTTGCCGAAGACTTTTGAAGAATACCTGAGAAATGTGTCAAAGCCTCAATTGTGTTACCCCGCATACATACAGATTTACGAGTAAGTAAGTAACTGTACAGTAGGGCAAAATTGTATGTAGTTATTTAAAAAAAAGATTATTTTTCTTACAAACATTATTGTAATTTAGAATGAATTTAATTTTATGTAATAGACAAAGCTGTATATTGTTTTTATTTTAAGTTGTTGACTTTTATATTGAGTTTCATTTTTCTTTTACTGATGCGTACAGTTTGCGCATGTCTTAGATTTGAGTATATTCAGTCTTAGCCTCTTATTATTGGTTTGGTTTCACTCTTAATTTGACTTGAAATTGATTAGATTAATTTAATTCTTCGTTCTTATATTTGATTTAATTAAGTAAATGATTTATTAATTTTAAGGGATTAATTGAAATATATTTAGTTTCATAAAGTTCAAACAAGTTTTATTTATGAAATTAATCCTGGTTATAATAATAACTACTGGCCTTCACTGCCTTTATTTTACTTTTATCCAAGGGTCCGCTCGAGCAGTTTGACATGATAATGGTCATAGTCAGGTCCTTCAATAATTTAAAATATTTTTACCTTGCACCACAGCTACGTGTGTTGTGTGGACACATATACTCGTAATGTGATTTTAACATGCAGAACCCTTCCTCCTTTCCTCCTTTTCCACATAAAGCACAAGTCCAACTATTATATTATTATTTCTTTGTATGTAATTTATGTTTATTTAAAAATGTCTTGTGTAGCTATTATTTTTTAACAGAGGTTCTCAATACGGGTGTATGTTTTTTTTGTGTTTGTTACGCGATAATTCCGCCAATTGTGAGCCGAATTTCAAAATTCTTTTTTAGTTCTAATGGACATGTGGTCCCATTGACACCAAGTCAGGATCTGATGATGGGATCTTAGAGAAATCGAGGGCAACATTCGCATTTTTAAAGCACACCTATAGCGATTTTGGCATTTTTAACACCAAGTCAAGTATTTACATTCAGAAAGTATCATTTGGTGAACTGGACCCTGATAAAGAAGACCGTAGGTACCGGTACTCTGTTATAAAATTATGTAAATATGCCGTGTTTGAGCTTAATGGAATCGTTGTGAGATGCACTTTGGCTACAAATAACTAAAAACTATGAAAAAGTTTTTTAACAAAAAATGGAACCGACTACAAAAACCTTCAAAATAATTTTCTACTACTTTGAAGTCGGTGCCTCAGGTCAGCACGAGCCAGCAGGAGTGATTGAAACTCAATACTTATATAGTGTAGGTGAGGTAGACGACTATAGTTCCACTCATGCTGGCTCGTGCTGAGGCACCGACTTCAAACTAGTAGAAAAAATTTTCAAGGTTTTTGAAGTCAGTTCCATTTTTTGTAAAAGTTTTGTATAATGATAATTTGAATTTTACAGTGGATTGGTGTTTCAACTGTAATGCTGTAATTTTTTGTTAACAAATAAATAAATTAACGAGACCATACAAAAAAATGCTAACGCGTTTTGATCCACAGTATAACGAGTTCATTATCTAACATCTGAGCACACATTCGTTTCGCAACGGGTGTTTGTTAACTAAGCAAGTGGACTAGTGGAAGAGGAGGAGAAGAGGGCGGGATTTGCTTGATTACATGTATGTGTCGAATGGATGAAATGATTGTAGTTTTAACGTGAGAAATGTCTCTTGTTAAAGACTAAAATCTTCTTTACTTTTGATAAAAAATAATAAAATACTAGCCACACGCGAGAATTCATTTAATTTGCATTTTTAAATCTAAACTGGCAATTAACGTTTGGCTTGTTTGTTAAATAAATTAACCCAATCAATCGAAATGCCTCGCTCAATTCAAATTCTTATTCGATTTCATCGTCTTTCTAATCGATTGCATGAAAACCGTAACTAAGCACATCACTAGCGCGAACTGACAAGGCTGAATGGCCTATTCTATTGCTTCGCATCAGCGGGAGGCAATTTAAAAAGTTATCAAACAAACAAAAAATTGAAAATGGTCGGCTGATTTTTCCCGTTTGGCACGTGAATTAGATCATTAATTTTATTTTCGTTAGAACAAACAAGCCACCGTCAAACTGGGTGCCAAAACAGTGGACAGGTTCCTGAGCCTAGCAGACGATAATTTTGTCGACGATGTAAAAGACGATCTAAAATGTTTTATAGCCGAAAAAAGAGTTGACAGGTAAACAATTTTAACTTTATTGTTATTTTCTGCACATTTAGCGAGCTGTTTTCTATATCGCGCTGGTATTTAATGACTATAAGGTGTCTGTTAGTGTGGTTAAATTGAGGTGTTTGCTTTTTAAATCCGTTCTATGTGTGTACGTTTCGTTCTTCGGTTATTATTTTCAAGGTTAAAGCGAGTCAAAGAAGATGTACGTAGGTCGCGGATTATATGGAGCGTAACCGCGGGCGGACGTTATTAATATTCATAAATGGTCGATAAAATTGCTCGGATCATCATCCACGTTTCCGGCAAGCGCTAACTTTAATTATTATTATACTATGAAATTGCCTCTGGCTCATCACAATGCATTTTACTGGACAAAAAATATTTTCCATCAATAATTTAATATTTTTCTTGGATGTTAAGTTATTTTAAAAA
>NC_133497.1:8891496-8908496 GCF_025370935.1 Choristoneura fumiferana | reverse complement strand
GCTTGAGGTCCTGGGTTCGAATCCCGGCCGGGGCAGATATTTGTGTGAATAACACGAATGTTTGTTCTCGGGTCTTGGATGTTTAATATGTATTAAGTATGTATTTATCTATATAAGTATGTTTATCCGTTGCCTAGTATCCATAGTACAAGCTTTGCTTAGTTTGGGACTAGGTCAATTGGTGTCAAGTGTCCCATGATATTTATTATTATTATTATTATTATTATTATATTTCCATCAGGGAGTCATGGGGGTCATGACCGCCTGGGCCCTGGGTAGGGTTAGAACAATAGCAGGTAGATATTTTGTAAACTCATTAGAAATAGAAATAGAATAAACTTTATTGTTATAACTGTGTACTATAATATGGTGTTTACAAAAGGTTTAAGATTCAACAGTTTGGTCCACTTCGGACGTACAATACACTACACATTAAATAAATAAATAAATAAATAAATATCACGGGACAATTGACACCAATTGACCTAGTCCCAAAGTAAGCTTAGCAAGCGCTGATGGGTACTAAGCAACGGATAAAATATATTATATAGATAGATACATACTTAAATACATATTAAACCCAAGACCGAAACAAACATTCGTATTTTTCATACAAATATCTGCCCCGACACGGGAATCGAACCGGGACCTCAAGCTTCGTAGTCAGGTTACTACTAACCATGGCCATCTGGTCGTCAAAACATTGACACTAATGAATTTTTGTTAATGGGCGTTTTCAAAGGAAGTGTACCATTTCATATTTATTGAAATTTTGAAAAATATGGTTTTTCCTATTCAGTATCAAGAGCACATCGATTCCGATAGTTTTAAAAAAATGACAGTTTTGCGACGTTTTTTTCATACACTCAGTATGGATGGGCGTGACGTGACAAAACTGACTCATAATTTTTTTATGAAAAAATGGGGACATTGTTTTAACGATCGGAATCGATTGTGCTCTTGATTCTGAGTAGGAAAAAAACCATTTTTTCCAAAAATTAAAAAAGGAAGGGTACACATTTTTGGAAACGCCCTAATATTTTTCTGAAAAAAAAAGAACGTTTCTAAGCAATCAAATTAAGATTGGTTTTTTAATCCATCTTAATTTTGATTGCTTAGAAACGATATCTCTTGTCCGGGTGAGCGGTTAGTTCCAAAGGAATGCCGAAAAAGTTTGAGGGCTACGGCATAGATGTCGCTAGCGTCGCTGCTTAGGACTAAGTAAGAAACACAAGCTGAGATATGAGGTGCATAGGGAAATTTCGTGTCGGTACGTTGACCATCAGTGGTGTTAGCGGTATAGCACGCGTACGGATTACCGAGGACCTGGGTTCGATTCCAAGTGATGGTCTTATTTTTCTGTTTTTTCTGTGCATCTATATTTCAGTTTGTAATTTCAAATACGTTTACGGATGACCGTAAAAGTAAAAATTTGGAATTGAAATAAAAATACAAAAAGATTCCAAAAACCAATCTTAATTGAAATCTTTTGATTTGCGACTCACAATTTTTTGTTCCTGTAATTTTAGTTTATACAAAGTCCTAAGTATTTTCTTGTTTTTACATAAAACTGACACGTGATTGACCCCTATCTCACTTGATGTAAAGTGCAGATGAGGCCAAATTATATCATTTGAATCGCACTGGCAAGTTGGCATGCATGTGACCAATATCACCAACATTGTTGAGTGGCATTCCGACTCATAGTCGGCCTCTCCATGGTCGCTAGCTTCTTCTTTTATTTCTGTTTGCTGCCCAATTTCACTTCCGGTTCCGGCTCCAAATGTTCGCCCACTGAAAGTAATTTAATTATCATTAGCTACCTGTCCTCTCAGAGGCACAAATTTGTGCCCAAATCTTCGATCCTGTATCCTGTGAGATGACAGATTAAGGCTGGAAACAGTGCTCGACCGACGGTCAGCGCTGACCGTTAGTCAGCGTAGCTATATCTATGCAAGTCTATGAATGTGCACACAGCTACGCTGACGGTACGCACGTCATAAAGTATATTTTGATTTTGATTTTGATTTTTGTAATTTGGTGCGCGCGTACGGTCGGTCGAGCCGTCGGTCCGGCTCGTCGGTCGCGCGGCGTCGGTCGACCGACGAGCTATAAGATTGTATGGATGCGTTCAGTGCTTCGCTGACGAAGCGACCGACCTGTGAACTGTACACACGCGTCGCAGTTCACCGTCAGCGTAGCACTGAATGAATTTTCGCAACCGACGGTCAGCGCTGACGGTCAGCGCTGACGGTCAGGACGTACGGTCGGAACGTACCGTCGGTCGAGCACTGTTTCCAGCCTAAGGGGCCATACATAAACTACGTCACACCAATTTTGACCATTTTTAGCCTCCCTTCCTGTGTTCACAAAACGCCTGACCCCCCTCCTAAATGCGTGACGTAATAATAGGGAATATTATGCAAACCTCTGCACAGGGGGCGACACTAGCGCAAACCGCCACGACAACGTCAGTTCTCTTTATATTTTGTCGCCATGACGGATCATGACCAAAGAGTATTAGTAGCGATAGAAATCATGACATATTTATTAGTAACATTGGAACATAGAACCTTCTCCTTTTTTGAAGTCGGTTGAAAATGATAGTAACGATAGAGCTCTATTTTCAAAATTTAATTCAAATAATACGATACTATGGCATCCTACGGTCAATTAAGATACTCAAAAAAAATTTTTTTTTTTTTTATACGACTGGATGGCAAACGAGCATGTGGGTCTCCTGATGGTAAGAGATCACCACCGCCCATAAACATCTGCAACACCAGGGGTATTTCAGACGCGTTGCCAACCTAGAGGCCTAAGATGGGATACCTCACGTGCCAGTAATTAAATTATAACGGTTTGTGCTAGTGCTGCACTCTCGAGGCAGAAAACTGCAGTAATATTCCCTATTGGATGACCCCCAAGTTATTAATTATGGACATTATGGTGCTAAACATCTAATAAAAACCTCGTCAATGGGCTCTTAAAAAATCCTAATTATTCCGCAAGGCAAGATTATCGGGAAATACTGTTCACGTATTTTTCTTTCCTCAATTAACTTCTTCACCAGCATAAAAAAAAGAAATGACGGATGACTGTGGCGGTGAAGAGGTTAAACAAAATTGATGAAGATATAGCCTGTTGCAGTTCCACGTAATAATGCAGTCAAAGGAGATTCAATTCAGAATGAGAGATAATAAGCTGTAAACTCGTGTACAGTTTCATTTTGGTGTCCTAAATGTCTCAAAAGTCACATTTAATCTCGTGTTCGCGTTGTAAGTTATTTAAGGTCAAACACATAAATGTACCACATTTAAGCTCAATCGAAGACCAGGAAGTGGTTGAAAAATGGTTTGCAAATTTTGGAACCTCACTTACGTATTTTCTGACATATTTACATATGTACATACAAACATTGCAAGTTAAGTAAAAAATCAAATAAATTATTTATTACTGTTAATTATATTTCAATGACTTAAACTTGATACAGGGTTTTATTCACTGAGATTCACGGTTGCCCTATATCTCAAAAACGGTTGAACATACGAAAAAAATTTAACACAAAATTTGTTTCATTTTATGCTCTATAATTTTGTAATAAATGTTAACATCACTGGAGCTATAGAAACCGAGATAATCGCAAAAACTGACTTTTTTGACATTTGACTTTCGAGACAACCTTTAGGACACCATAATGAAGCTCTATACGAATTTCCAGCTTATTATGTCTGATTAGATTATAATATCCACAATGTGCTACTCTTTCGCAAGATGTGACGTCACGGGTCCCCACTCCCGAACTTTGACATGCTTCATCTTTGTATTTTTTTTATTCGATTCGACAAAAAAAGTGGCCAATATTTTCTTATTGTTCTATTCTTGTCACACTATGCTATAGTTACGGTCTCCTGAGTCACTCTTTAAAGTACTTTAAACTGTAAGTTTATAGGATTAAAATTTGCCAAACATGCATTTTTGTTGTAGTTTTAAGCCCCTTTTATAATTTGTCATCTAATAAGTATGTTATAATGTGACACAACATTTCTACTGTTAAACTGTACTACTTTTGTCCCTCCCATTTGTTGTTGGAATGTCCTCGGAACTCAGACTTGAGGAGAAGAGTACTTGGGGGTTTGGGCCCCATGCACAATGGCCAGGTGAATTGTTGGCTCAGAGCCAACATCTGACAAAGTCATTTGCATTTACCAATTTTTTATATGTTCCCTTGCGTAGGGAAAATGAGCGAGCACCATGACGCTGACATGATAACCTGGAGTGTTCAAAGCCTCAACAAAAAAAAAAGAGAAAAAAAAAACTTTTGTCCCCTCGCCTGACGAGACAGAATAACAAGAAATAGTTGATCCACCAACTAATGGAGTAAATAGAATAATAAATTTTATATCCATGAAACTAATGTCGCCAAGTTATCGTTAAAGTTAAATAGATATATGAATGGATGAATGAAACTGCTTTGCGTTAGTTTGCGACAAAGTGAATTAAAATAAGTGGGTATAACTCAGTATCCACGAGACCATGGAATCTCGGTGCCAGACGACGGTGATAATTACTTTTGATAGACATACGTAATTGTGTGATCTAGAACCGGTGCTGGTGAGACATGCCGCTTTGGACTCGCGGTGTAGACGCCCCGTCTGGATCACCTCCGGCTACCAGACACGCCAGGCCCTACGCGTCTCTAGGGTACTCCACTTATGGTGGTGCCCGTCCCGCTTGTTAAGCTCGTCAGACGCAGCAGGGCCCCTCTCCAGTCTTCCAATGGGGTGTTATGGGGGACACCCCCCCGGATGGACCTCCAACCTCCCCTTATAGTCCTCCCAAGCCTCGCATCTACTGTTCAACACACTCGAGCTCCCCGAGCGAGTTCCTCGGGGTTCGTGGCAGAATAACTATCAATCGGCAACATCGTTCGGGCACCAAGACCACACAGTCTCGTTATTGCAATACACTACAATAGGACTCACCCGAAACACAGCCGCTCCATCACACATTAATTCTAGCTCTCCTCACCCAGGTAGGTGCTTTCTACTACACTCTTACATTCCTCTCTCTATATTCAAATCCAAACGACCGTCCAAAGACAATCACGGGCACAGGGCCGCCTATTAAAACTAGTCTTGCCATTCTATAAAATCATAAGGAACAGTGTACACGAACTAACCATAAACATGAGAATCGCGGTGCTCCGCGACACTCCCGAAGACGAAGCTTGGTGTTATAGGATCGCCACCAAGTGGCGAGTCCATTCGGCGATCTTCTCACGAGCTCGTAAGGCCGCGCCCCGTTCTGGCCTCGCGCTAGAGGTAGGAGTGAAGCTTAGACCTTGCTCCATCTCTACATTGCCAATCACCTCAACGTTTTGGGATATCACGTCTTCTTGATTGGTATTGGTATCGTGGGATGAAACTGCTGCACTGTCTGGCATTTCTACTTCGCCAAGTTTTCCGACTTCGTCAACCTCTGAAGCGGTAGGGCAGTCGACGACTTCTTCCGTCTCAGTTGGAACAGGTTGGTTGATTTGTGGATCGGTCTCTATTGCATCGTCGATGTTCTCCAAGGGATCCGGAACACGGTATAAGTTATAACTATCTTGTGAGACCTCGGCTACTGGTTTGGTCCTAGTTGAGACTTCAACTTCAACTTCTGCTTCAAGTGGGTACAAGTGACCAATAGACCGGGTAAACTCGGTACCTCCGGCCTTTACCGTTGCAACTCTACATTGTCCATCTGGACCTTTTGAAAGGGAAGTGATTTTGCCAACTTTCCAATTCACTCTCTTAGAGTCATCCTTAATTTGGACAATATCACCAAGCTGTGGAGGCCTGACTGCTGTCGATCGTGGCTGTTTAACCGAATGTTTATACTTCTCTCGAAGACTTGGTAAGTACTGATGGGTAAACATGGTCTTAAACTCACCTATTATTACTTTGCCTCTTTTCCAGCTTGCTATCAGATCGATCTTGGTAGACGTGCCCACGACATCGGTTTCTGATGGTTCGGGAACTAGGCACTTCCCCAATGTCAAGAAATCTACCGGTCTCAAGATCTGGTCCAGATCAGTGCCAACATAGGTAAGGGGTCTTTTATTGATGACTAGCTCGATTTCCTTTATCACGGTGAGCAATTGACTGTCATGTAGCAGATGCTTCTCGAGGGTACGCTTCATGCAGTGCTTTACCAGAGCCACTAGCCGCTCGTAAAAACCGCCATGCCATGGGGCTAGCTGGGGAATGAATTTCCACTTGATGTTGTTTTCCACACAGTATGGATTTGACAGGACCTCTGATGTCAACTTGAAGTACAGTGCATTATCCGAAACCACCATGTGTGGTAAACCTCTACAAGCAATCATCCTTCTCAGTGCGAGTAGACATTCTTCGGCTGTCAGATCTCTTACAATTTCCATGTGGATAGCCCGCACAGCCAAACAGGTAAATAGGCACACCCATCGTTTCTCTGGACCAACTTTTGTGTTCACTATTACTGGGCCAAAATAATCCACTCCGGTGTACGTGAATGGTGTGCTGTAGTTGACGCGCTCAGCGGGCAGTGCCGGTGCGGCGGGCAGCTGGTACGGACCTCCACCATACTTGATGCATTGTTGGCATCTCTTCAAAATCTTTTGGATCTGCGCTCTGCCTTGTGGTATCCAATACTTCTCTCTGATCAAACTTAGCGTATGAGGAACTCCTACATGATAGTTCCTTTCGTGAATTTCTTTGATAATCTTATCGGTGAACTCTGTCTGCTTTGGGAGCAGTATTGGATGCTTCATATCATAAGTCCAGTTTGTGTTGGCTAAGCGTCCACGGCATCTCAATAATCCGTCTACATCAAGGTACAAGCCTAGATTTCTGGTAAGATGAGTAACCTTCCCATTAACTTCTTCATGAAAATGTTCTGCTTGTAACTTCTTAATATTTTCAACACTTTCATTACTAACTTCTGTACCTTTGCTAGCCACATCATCGGCTTGGATCACATCTGGACCATCTATGATGTCCAGGGCCTCCCCAGCCAAAAGAAGAGTCCTCTGTTCATCATTTTGTTCATGTGTTGGCCAGAACTGACTGTCTTTGCTGAGGAAATCAGGACCTGAAAACCATGATTCTTTCTTTTGTTCCCACAGTTCCGGTCGGGTAGCAAGATCGGCTGGGTTCTTGTGCGTGTTTACATACCTAAATTCAATGTCATTATTTTGTTTTATCTCGTTCACACGGCGTGTAACGAAGGGAGGTAATAGTTTACTACTTTTGACCCAGCTAAGCACGACAAGGCTGTCAGTCCACAGATATTGTTTCTCTATTGTCAGATCTAAACTTTTCTTCACATATTTTAGCAGTCGACTACCAATCAAGAACGCCAAGAGTTCCAGTCTAGGTATCTTTAAGTCGTCTTGGTCTTCTACTGGAGTAACTCTAGCCTTTGACATGAGAAATGCTGTCTTACTTTCATCCTGGCTAACTATGCGTAGGTACGTGACTGCGGCGTAGGCTCTTTTAGATGCATCTGCAAACGTGTGTAATTCGTATCTCAAATTTTGTTTTGAAACTCCATTCGCTACATAACGTGGTATTCGAACATCTGCGATCGCTTTTAATTGGTCTAATATGCTGTTCCATTTATGTAGGTACTCGTCCGCGAGGTTTGTGTCCCATTTACATTTTGCAACGCAGAGTTCTTGAAACAGTAATTTAGCTGGCAATATTAACGGCGACACAAACCCGCAGGGGTCATAGATACGAGCCAGTGTACGTAATACATCCTTTTTGGTCACGTGGTCACTTCTTACAGCTATGTGATCGACAGCCTTAAGTTGTAAAGTGTCCTTTTCTATGTCCCATACGAGACCCAGTATTTTAACTTTCTCTGTGTTTTTGGCTCTTAGCAACTGAGGAATAGTTTTCATGAAATTCTGGTCATTAGACACCCAATCTCTCATG
Organism: Choristoneura fumiferana; assembly: GCF_025370935.1. Classification (NCBI taxonomy): domain Eukaryota; kingdom Metazoa; phylum Arthropoda; class Insecta; order Lepidoptera; family Tortricidae; genus Choristoneura; species Choristoneura fumiferana. The sequence continues at coordinate 8,900,532 of NC_133497.1, read as the reverse complement.
TTCATAGCCATCTCGTGGAATACGCTTCTAGTGTCACTGTAAATTTTGATAGCCTTTTCTAAGTCTTCAGCGCAAGTTACTAAGTTGTCCACATAGCATTTGTCAGCTATATTTTCCAACAGTGCCGTATTGTGCTTTGACATGTGATACCGGATGGTGGCCGTCAAAAGAAATGGGCTTGATATTATCCCAAACGGTACTCTACAAAAACGATACTGCAGAAGATTATCTTCGTTTGGCTCTTTGGTAGGATCTTTCACCCAGAGGAATCTTGTCACATCCTTATCTTCCTCTTGCAATCCAACTTGCAGGAAGGCTTTCTCTATATCTGCTGTTATTCCAATCTTTCCGCACCTAAACTTTAGTAGTAGAGCTGTCAGGTCTTCCAGCATTGATGGCCCGCGGTACATACATTCGTTCAAGCTCTTTTGGTTTTTCACCTTTGCCGACGCATCGTACACAATACGACTTCCCTTGCCTTTCTGTCGTACTATGTGATGTGGTAGAAAATGTACAGGTTTATTTAGTTGATAGATTGGTACAGTCGCTGGCTCAACTAGTTCAATAATCTGGGCGTTCAAATGTTCATTCAGGATTTGAGAATAATCCTTGAGTACTCCTTCATCGGATCTTCGAAGAAGGCTCTTCAATCTGCCCAATGCCAGATTGTAGTTGGTTGGTAGATCTGGTGGAAATTGCACCCATGGCCATTTAATTTCATACCGACCGTCGACATACTTGACTGTGTTGTAAAATGTTCTACGGCTTCTTCTTCTCTGGTTGTTTTTGGAGAATCAGTTATACCAATACCTTCAAGTGCCCATAAACTTCATATCAATATCGCGAAGTGGTAAGTCAGGTTCAGTCAAATACGAGCAGCTGGGTTCGTAACACTGACAATAAGTCACTACGGACATGGCATGTTCACATTCACTTTCAATATTGCCTGACACAATCCATCCAAAATCTGAGTTTACCAAATGTAGATTATCTTTGACATGTAGGCGGTCATTAAGGATGAATGTGAAATAGTAGTCATTCCCAATAAGAAGGTCTATACTATCACCTGCGGACTCATCATCGGCAAGAATATCCACCGTGCCTTTAAAGGACTTGTTGACTATTGGTATCTTTTCTGTTATATGAGGCACAACGTTTACCCGAATCTGCCTTTTAACTCCTCTTTTGGTAGTGATCGTCAGTGTAGTGGCTGGGCTGGTGGTTTCAAGTGGTGTTTCCGATCCGAAAGTATATATTATCAGGAGGTCTTCTGTATCTGGTTCAATACAGAGCTTTTTAGCTAATTTGGCGGTAATATAGCTTCTCTGGCTCCCACAGTCAAGAAGTAGGCGACATAATGTTGACTGTGGAAGGTCGTCATCTTTATTGTTTGTCCACGCTGTCGCCGTCTGTAAATAGGATTTATTAGATAAATGAGTATCTAATACCCGTGTTTCACAATGATTTAAGGCATCAAAAGGTGTATTCTTACTCTTGTCTGCGACAGTGGGAGTAGGCTTGACTTCCTTCAGCTTCTTTGAACATAATGCACTATTATGATTGCCTCTACAGAAGAAACATTTCTTATTGGATCTACAGTTTCGTGCGTTGTGTCCAGGTCTAAGACACATAAAGCATTTGCCATGAAGCCTTTCTTTCTTTCTTGCATCGATGAAACCGTACGACATTGGTCACTGAAATGACTACCTCTGCAAAATGCGCACTCCTTCCTCGCTCGTTTATGTCCTACGTCGGTAGCACGCTCGGGCTTGCGTTTGAGCTGTAACTTAGGTTTTCTGTCCTGGTTATTCATGACTGTATGTAGAACCTGTGTCGAAGCTATAGCGGCTGAGGAAGGAGGTATTGCATGTTCCATGGCATCGACTACCTGGCTCAAAGATGACCTAAGCTCATCTATGTCATTTTTCTTTGTTAAAAGTTTAACTTGGTACATCACTTGACTGGGAAACTTGCTGGAAATTGTTACTCTCAGGTGTCCACTGTTGACATTTTCACCGAGCGTTGACAGTATCCTGATGTGTTTTTCTATCTCATTGAGAGTTTGTCTACACTCTGTGGCTATGTTAGATGCTGTGCCAATTTTATTCAAGGCATCGTAGTGAGCATCAACAACCCTGTCCCTTGAGCCATATCGACCTTTCAGAGTGTCGATAGCAATTTTATAATTTTCATTAGTAGCTCCTAATCCATGCACAGTCTGAAGGGCTGTACCTTCCAGAGAACAGAGTAAATATGATAGTTTGTCTACCTCCTTAAGGTCTCTGGAATGCACATTTGCTTCGAACAGGTCCCAAAATTCAGTCCATTTCAGTATATCGCCATTATACTTTGGTAATTCCAGCTTAGGTAGTCTTGCTGCCTGTGGACCACTTTGTTTCAAGGAAGAGTTCGCTGCTAACTCCAGCGCTTCGAGACTAGCCACTAATTCTTCTGCCTCCATTTGATCTTCCAAGTATTCTTCCGGAAGTCGACGGTTGATGCTCTTTTCGATAAATATATGAGTCTCTCTTTCAAAGGTATCTACTGCATGCTTCAGCTGTAGACGCCTTCTGGTCAGCTCTAGGAGGTCTATCCCGACTCCTTGAGCCAGCATTGACCCAGCCTCACGTTTCAAGCGTACCATATATTCATGTCTTTTTAATACCCGGGAATAGAGAGCTTCCTCCATCTTGATTGAGTAACAACGCTAGGGTCCCTTTTACGTCCAAGTAAGTATATCTGTAAGATTATGATAATAATAGTTTATTTTGCTTTAAACGTGGTAAATTTGGTCTTATAAAATAGCCAAAAGGTTAACATTAATTTTGACAATCTGCTCAATGAACCTCAATAATTTAGAAGGTCAGTGACGGCGCGGAACCTAAGTTGAATGTTGGTCAGATATACACCTATTCTTCATTGACATTGCACCACCCAAAGAAAATAAAACGAGAAACTTTGAGGTACAATGCTCTTCTACCAGCTCGAGACCGTCGGCAATTGTCGAAGTCGCCGACGCCTAACGCCGCCACTGCATACAGTTTGCAATTTATGTATTTTTTTTGTTTATTGACATTAAAACAACATTTAGATAAGTAAGTACACTCAAAATGCTATTAGTAACACAGCATAGGTGTGAATACTTCATTCCTAGCCAGGTAGAATGTCTCATTGTATTTTTGTATTGAAGAATACTTATAAATTAAAATGACTTACTTATTTTGTTATACCGATCGCTAAAACGTATTAGGATCTTCGCTTTGAACTACTCCAAATATCGATGTTGGGTATCCGAGACTGAAAGGAGTAACTTGTTCTGTTTCCAATCAAATTATCAAAATAACCTGGATGTTAAAACACAGGGAAAACCTTTTCAACCACTTGTTGTCAGTTTAGTATTTAAAACTTACAAGTAAGTCGGTACCTTCAGAATCAAGACGAAACGAATCATAATTCATAGTTGTTTTACCCAGTTTTATTACGCCTGGAAAGCTAAAGGAGTGGAGTCCATACAACCTCAGTTGTGGTTGCGTAATGTTGGCGCACTTGCATACGAACGAAACAAACCATAGTCGTTATTCTTACTTTTTTATATGCCCAAAAAAACTAAAGGGGTAAGGACAACACAACTTAATTGCAGTTGCGTAATGTTGCCGCACCTGAAATGTCACGAGAAACCCTAAACAAATAATCAATTTCCTCATCCTGAAAATTTATTTCAACACTTTATCGTGAGAATCGTAACTGAATGATGTTTGGGTAAATTATAATAACTAGAAGTAGGTACACAGCCGATGGATGATGAAATAAAAGGCACACTCATTTTTTTTTTTTTTTTATTAAGGGTGGTAGTATCTAATTTAGAGTTTATCTCACGCAGCCAGGTAGAAAACGTCCTCAATTCTAACTGTGGTCGAAAAATAAACACATCGCACTTTGAACGCTAATTTGTCAGCAATTTATAGCCGCACCTCAAACATGACCACTACCTCGGTCTTTAGTTACGACGTGCTAAGTAAAATTAGCGATTTATAGTCGTACTTCTATCTCAACATGACCACTACCTCGGTCTTTACGGCGTGCTGACTAAATTAAGCCATTTCATTACTATACGTGACTTTCCACCTGGCTAACGCTTCGGAGTTACTCTGGGTTAAGATAAATAAGGGCAGCATCCTCCACCAAATTTTGTCGCCAAGTTATCGTTAAAGTTAAATAGATATATGAATGGATGAATGAAACTGCTTTGCGTTAGTTTGCGACAAAGTGAATTAAAATAAGTGGGTATAACTCAGTATCCACGAGACCATGGAATCTCGGTGCCAGACGACGGTGATAATTACTTTTGATAGACATACGTAATTGTGTGATCTAGAACCGGTGCTGGTGAGACATGCCGCTTTGGACTCGCGGTGTAGACGCCCCGTCTGGATCACCTCCGGCTACCAGACACGCCAGGCCCTACGCGTCTCTAGGGTACTCCACTTATGGTGTGCCCGTCCCGCTTGTTAAGCTCGTCAGACGCAGCAGGCCCCTCTCCAGTCTTCCAATGGGGTGTTATGGGGACACCCCCCGGATGGACCTCAACCTCCCCTTATAGTCCTCCAAGCCTCGCATCTACTGTTCAACACACTCGAGCTCCCCGAGCGAGTTCCTCGGGGTTCGTGGCAGAATAACTATCAATCGGCAACATCGTTCGGGCACCAAGACCACACAGTCTCGTTATTGCAATACACTACATTAGGACTCACCCGAAACACAGCCGCTCCATCACACATTAATTCTAGCTCTCCTCCCCCAGGTAGGTGCTTTCTACTACACTCTTACTTCCTCTCTCTATATTCAAATCCAAACGACTGTCCAAAGACAATCACGGGCACAGGGCCGCCTATAAAACTAGTCTTGCCATTCTATAAAATCATAAGAAACAGTGTACACGAACTAACCATAAACATGAGAATCCGGCTGCTCCGCGACAACTAAAGTTCAATTGAAGTTCATTCATTAAAGAATTTATCTGCAGGGCTACTACGAGACCCGAAACTCGAAGTTTGTGTCGTGCGATCCCTCTGACACTTATACTATTTAATACGAGAGTGAGAGGGACGGTGCGATACGAACTTCGAGTTTCGAGTTTCGTAGTAGCCCTGCTGCATAGTGTATAGGGCATAATTCTTGCAATTGATTTTTACATTATTCAGTATGCAAAGACTAACTAGATTGTGGTGTCCAACTTTTTGAGCTCCACCTACAAGCAATTGAAATAAGTAGTCTCATCTATTTTTTCTTTTCTTATTTTTGTTCCTTGCTATTAGAAGACTCAATTGTTATATATGTGAATGTGGGTAGTAAGAAAAACCAGTCTGCTATTGCTTTCTGCCAGCTTATGTGCTCAGCATCCGATTATCGTAAGTTATAATAGGCGACGACGTAACGGGACTAATACGTGCAGTATAGTGTGAAAAGGTGTGATTAAGTGGTAAAAGTGTTATTTAGGAAATTACTAAGCAATATGGGTATAAAGTTCGGAGAGTTTGATATAGCGCATGGCTGTTGGAAGAACTATTTAGAAAGGTTTTCTTTCTGTCTGCAGGCAAGTGAGATTAAGGAAGATGCTAAAAAAAAGGCTAATTTACTAGCTGTTTTGTGGTCTCTTTGTATGATTTGATAATTTCACTGGTTGCTCCATCTCCAATAAGTGAGGTTAGTTTTACAACTATAACTTCTAAGTTGAGTAATCATTTCCATCCAAAGGCAAAGAGATCGTACAGTCATACAGTTTCACAGCAGATATCAAGGGGAGAGGGGAAAAAGTTCGAGATTATTTGGCTCAATTAAGGAAATTAAGTATTGAATGTAATTTGAAGACTTGGATCGAACTTTAAGGACCGCTTAGTATGTGGTATAAGGACAAAAGAGGTGCAACGTTACTACAGCAGAGCACATTGACGTTTGATCAAGCATGTACAATTGCACTGTCTCATGAAGCTGCAGATATTGATGCGGATATTATTGCTACTCCCCTTCTAGTAGGGTGGTACTGGAACAGAAGTACCCATGGAAGTAAATAAATTTATTAATAAAAAGGTAGACAGACAGACAGAAAGACTTGAGTGTTTCCGGTGTGGTAGGGCTCACCGGGGTGGATGCAGATTCAGATGGTCAAAGTGTAATCACTGTGGTAAAGTAGGTCACTAGAAGCAGTGTGTTCATTTAAAAAATAAAGGAGCGTAACACACCAAAGACGCAGGTCAATGGGTTGTATGAGGAAAAACTATCAACAATATGAGGCAGGGTATATCTACCCCCGCTTACGTAATTAAAATAAGTTGAATGGAATGTTGATAGATATGGAGGTGGACTCCGGTTGCGCCTTTACATTGATTAGTGAACGAACTGCGGGGTTCATGTGGAACGGTCGGATACTGAGTTGGAAGCTGTCAATGTGGCCCTAAAGACTTGGACAGACAATAGGTGTTTTTATTAGGAAAAGCTATGGTAATGGTACAGTACAAGGGTATGGGAAAAAATACCAGTGCTGATAGCCCGGGGTGATGGCCCTAGTTTAATTGGTAGAAATTGGTTTGCTGAGTTAGGTATCCAACTGGAAGGCATTTATAAGATGCATTAGATAAAGCTAACTTAAATACAGTTAAAGACATATTACAAAAGTATAAGGAAGTTTTTAAAGAAGGATTAGGTAATATACAGGCCCTGTGGTGAATATTTCACCTAAAGAAGGTACAAAACCTAAATTTTTAAAGAGTAGACCGGTACCATTTGCCTTGAAAGACCGGATACATAAAGAAATTGATAGATTAGAATCGGAAGGGGTTCTAGAGGCTACCTCACACTCCGAATGGGCAACGCCAATAGTCCCGGTACTAAACGCAAGACGGCAGTGTGCGGTTGTGTGGGGATTATCGTCAACGGTAAATGCAGTGACTGAGACAGACACATACCCTTTACCTACTCTCACCGAAGCGTTTGCAGAATTACAAGGCGGAGTATGTTTACGAAAATTGATTTAGAACGTGCGTATACACAGGTCACAGTAGATGACGAAACGCCAATTTACTGACCATTAATACATCAAAGGCTCTATACAAAATGAAAAGACTCCCGTTTGGAGTCAAGGCCTGCCCAGGAATATTTCAAAGATTAATGTCTTCACTGCTGGCAGTATTCCAGGTGTAGCGGTTCTATTAGATGACATCTTAGTCACAGGCAGTGGAATAGAACAACACAATAGGAGACTCGAAGAGGTACTTCAAAAGCTACAGGAAGCGGGATTACGTTTAAACAAAGATAAATGTAATTTTGCTACTGAGAGGGTTAAATTTTTAGGGTTTATCATCGACAAATTTGGTATTCACCCATGTGAAGAGAAAATTCGTGCGATTGAGAACACCAGCGCCTCGAACCTGAAAGAGCTCCAGGCATTTCTGGACTGCTAAATTTTTACGATCGATTTCTGCCACATAAAGCTTCAATAGCAGAACCTTTATATAGGCTACTTGATAAAAGAAGTTAAATGGAAATGGGAAAGAGTGCACCAGGAAGCTTTTGAAATTTTAAGAAAAATGGTTTCTAGTCAAGACACGTTAGTGCATTATGATGTTATAAGAAACTCATTTTGTCATGCGATGCGTCACAATATGGTTTGGTTGCCGTTCTAGAACATGAGATGAGTGATGGCAGCATCAGACCTGTGATGTTTGCGTCAAGGACAATGAACGCACAGGACGCAATTACGCACAAGTTGACAAAGAAGCAGCAGCGATTGTGTTCGGTTTAAAGAAATTTCACCAATTTATAAGTGGTAGAAAAGTGACCATTTAAGACAGACCATAAACCGTTGTTGGGTATATTTCGATCAAAAAAAGCCGATACCGAATATATTTCTCCGAGAATGTTAAGATGGGCGCTCTTGTTGAATTCTTATGATTATGAATACAATATGTTCAAGAAAGAATATTGGAATGCAGATGCACTTAGCCGTTGGCCAGCACATGAAGAAGGCAAAGAAGAAGAATTTTCAGGTGTTATTAATCGACGAAACACCAATTGAGTTGGAATTTTCGGCAGTAGAGGTAGCAAAATTAACAAGAAGGACCAGTGCCTAAGTAAATATTATACTGGATACGTAATGGATGGCCAAGTAAATCTGAAAAGGACTACAAAGTTTACTGGCAAAAGAGAGAAGAGTTATCGGTGTATAAGGGACTGTGTACTATTGGGGAACGAGTGGTCATACCGGAGATCATGAGACCGAAAATAATAGAAGAGCTTCATAAATCATGATGCATAGTAATCACCAAAGCGATGGCAAGAAGCTATTTTTGGTGGCCTGCCATTGATCACTCAGATCGAAGAGCTAGTAGAAAAGATTGCCATATTTGCGCAGAGAATCGCAATATCCACCCCAAGTGTCTCATCAATGGATAAAACCTTGTAAAGCCTGGTCTAGATGCACATAGATTATGCCGGACCGTTTCAGGGTTAAAACTTTTCTTATACTAATTGATGCTTCTTTCAAAATGGCGCAGAAGTGAAAATTGTACAAGATATAGAGCAGTAGCACACTAATAACTAAAATACTCACAGACATATATCGCCGAGCCAAGCGCCTTCCAGATACTCTTGTGAGCGACACGGAAGAAGTTTTGTATCCGAGGAATTCCAGAGGTATCTGAAATCGATGGGTATCAGACAAGTATTGGCGGCGCCATATCACCCCAGCAACCAATGGCCAGGCAGAACGGACGGTTCAGACCGTCAAATCAAAGCTGAAGAAGCTCACAGGAGGGTCATGGGAGGCACGGTTAGCAACTATATTATACGGGCTACGTACCTCGCCAAAACAGTGTCAATGAAAAACACCAGCGAACTTTTGAACAACAGAAGGTTTCGGACAAAATTTGATAACTTAAATCCACTGTCTTTTCAACATGAGGATTTGGACCAAATAAATAGACAAGAATATTAATAAGAAAGTGAGACAATTCAGTGTGGGACAGGAAGCATATATCAGGA
>NC_133497.1:8860644-8889892 GCF_025370935.1 Choristoneura fumiferana | reverse complement strand
AATCTCCATTTAAGGACTATAAGCTAAAACGGCATACCGTTACCCATGATAACTCACGTCACAGCGCCATCTATCGAGAGCAAAGTCAGTCTATCCGTAGACACTGTAGGATACTGTTAAACGCTACGCTACATAATAAAAATCTCTATGGGAACTCCAAAAATTCTATCACAAACATTATAACATGGCACATAATAAATGAACTATGCCAGATTTTACGACTAAGGCTGCCGCTCCACTGAGGCGGAGACGAGACTTGTCGTGTAAGGATCGACCAATCATATAGAGCTGAACAGGAGTCCCTCAAACACACATAGTTTTCACCTCGCGAACATGCTACAGTATAGTGGGGTACTTATAGGACAGCAGGTGGCAGTTTTGCAGGTGGTAGGACCTTGTGCAAGGTCCGCCCGGATTGCTACCACCATCTTGCTCGCTAATCCTGCCGTGAAGCAGCAGTGCTTGCACTGTTGTTTCGGCGTGGAGAGTAAGACAGCCGGTGAAATTACTGGCACTTGAGGTATCCCATCTTAGGCCTCTAGGTTGGCAACGCATCAGGTGTTGCAGATGTTTATGGGTGGTGGTGATCTCTTACCATCAGGAGACCCACTTGCTCGTTTGCCATTCAGGGGAATAAAAAAAAAAAAGGACCACCAATATTTTTGACATTAAAGGATGAGACTTGGCACACTTGTTCCTTAGGTGAACCAGTGGAAAACGCCCGGGAGCCAGCGGGAACCACCCTGCAGGGGGGAGGAGGAAGGGGGGTAAAAGAGGTAAAAGTTTACTTACGCCGCGCGTACTGTTGGTTGTAATAACTGCTAATTTATTGCTACTATAGCAAGTTGGGGATCATTTTCGGATAAACAAAAGATGGCCGATCATTATCCGAAACAAAAAAACACCTTTACATACAAAAAAATTAAGGCCGTTAATTGAAAATTTTATGAAAATTTTTTTTTACCCTGTAACTATACATATATCTCGAACGAATACCGATATTGCCAATAAAAATGTGCCAAGAAAGCCACATTCATACAGATTCCATAAATATAAGCTTTAGTGGAACAATTTTATAAAAATTACGTTTAAAAAATATTATACACATCGCGGCAGTGGCATACTTAAGGAAATCTCAGATTAATAACATCAACAAAGACTACTTTTATAGGTTACTAGGGTCTTGTACAACTAAATACAGTCTATTTAGATAGAATAAAGCACAATGTAAATGTGATGCTTTTTAATTACAATAACTTTGTGTGTACTATCTATACGAGTATATATACAATCAAGTAAGTATGCTTCTATTTAAACTTATAACTGAGCTGAGCCTAATGACGATTGCAAGTAACACAAAGATTTGTTATTAGACAAACTTTAATATTTAAAATACTATCTTATAAGTATATTACAAAAATATTGTTTCCCATACATTGAGTGGCCATAAGCCCACTAGTACAAGAAACTTACTTCAACTGAACAGAAACAATCTATTTATATTATCCACTAAATATTTTTACTCTTTCATTAAATTCGGGAGTAATGCCGCTTACTGGGAAGCCTTCTATAGTTGTTCCTGTTTTTACAAACGGTGACAAACATGACTTTAATAGTACATTGTGTCTTAAGGGCGGTAAGTGAGGAATTACGAACGAGCTTCTATTAGAAGCACTGCACTATCAGTACGGGCATTGACTCATTTACCGACCTTGGGCTTCATGACAAGAAAATTAGTACGGGCAATGACTCATTTACCGACCACGGGTTTCATGACAAGCACATTAAGGTCGAGGGTTTTATTTGGGGGGTTGCAACCAAGGTAGCCTGCATGTTACGACACTGTTTACGAGCAAGTGTGATGAAAAAATTATAGAATGATCTTATTCTTTCAATGATTCTTAAGATTTTAGAAGAGATAGTTATTATAAAATGTATTAGGCCCCTGCTCACGCTGACTACTCAGCACCACGGCTTTTTGACAAGCATATGACGGAGTCTAATCTCTGCCATTTCCTTGACTGCGTCACAGAGTATATATTATATAAACTGCGTACAGAACAGAGGGCCGTGGATGGGGGTTTTCAGGATGCCGCTATTTACGCAGACCACTCTTAAGGCCTATGATTAAATTTCACATTTTAAAAAATAAAATAAATATCACGGGACAATTCACGCCAATTGACCTAGTCCCAAAGTAAGCTTAGCAAAGCTTGTGTTATTACTAAGCAATGGATAAATATAATTATACTAGCTTTTACCAGCGGCTTCGCACGCGTAAACTATTCGGTCTGGGAGTTGCAATTGAAATTTTCGGGATTTTACAAAATTCCCCTGGAAATTTCCAAAATTTAGATCGTGGTCTTCATTGAGGCTTCATTAAAATAAACCTAACCTAACCTAAACCTATCTGTAGATTACACGATTTAAAAAGTTCTTTTAATCTACAGTTTCTTTAAAAAACGTAGTATATGTAATGACCATTATATATTTCGTCCATTATTCGTTTTAAACTTAATATATTTTGATATGTAGGTTCCTCTTAATATTTTAGGATTTTTAGTGTGAATAATATAAGATACAATAGTTTAATGTCAACTGCTCATCACCTTTTCCGAAAGATTGCTTTTTCTGATGCAGAGACGTTAATTATTCAAGAGTCCTGGTGCTTCACCACCCGTTCCATTTCACCATATGCATTACGAGGAGCATAAATTGCTTAGCAACTGTGTTAAAAAATTGAAATGAAACCCGTACCCGTGAAATACTTGTTATTGAGTAGTACCTTATTCCGGTGATCAAATGTGGTCTTCACTTGTCTTTATCATTAGTTAGATCTCTATGCAAACTGTTTGTTGCTTACATCACAACTGAACGGTTTCTCTCCTGTGTGTATCCGCCTATGATTTATCAAATTATGTTTGACAGCAAACTGTTTGTTGCATACATCACAACTGAACGGTATTTCTTGTGTGTGTGTGTGTGTGTGTGTGTGTAGGCATATGCTTATTCAAACTAGATTTCTGTGCAAACTGTTGTACACATTGCAATTGAACGGTTTCTCACCTGTGTGTGTACGCATGTGTCTAATTAAATTATTTTTGTCTGCAAACTGTTTGTAGCATACATCACAAATGAATGGTTTCTCTCCTGTGTGTATTCGCCTATGATTAATCAAATTATGTTTGACTGCAAACTGTTTGTTGCATACATCACAAATGAACGGTTTCTCTCCTGTGTGTATCCGCCTATGAGTAATCAAATTATGTTTGACTGCAAACTGTTTGTTGCATAAATCACAACTGAACGGTTTCTCACCCATGTGTGTACGCATATGCGTATTCCAGTGAGATTTATCTGTAAACGATTTCTTACATATATCGCAACTATACGGTTTCTCTCCTGTGTGTATCCGCCTATGTCTAACCAAACTACTTTTGACTGCAAACTGTTTGTTGCATACATCACAACTATACGGTTTCTCACCCGTGTGTGTACGCATATGCGTATTCCAATGAAATTTATCTGTAAACGATTTCTTACATATATCGCAACTATACGGTTTCTCATCTGTGTGTATCCGCCTATGTGTAATCAAATTATTTTTGACTGCAAACTGTTCGTTGCATACATCACAACTGTACGGTTTCTCACCCGTGTGTGTACGCATATGCCTATTCCAATGAGATTTATCTGCAAACCATTTCTTACATATATCGCAACTATACGGTTTCTCTCCTGAGTGTAACCGCCTATGTTTAATCAAATAATATTTGTTTACAAACTGTTTGTTGCATACATCACAACTGAATGGTTTCTCTCCTGTGTGTATCAGTCTATGGTTAGTCAAATTATGTTTGGCAGCAAACTGTTTGTTGCATACATCACAACTATACGGTTTCTCTCCTGTGTGTATCCGCATGTGTCTAATCAAATTATTTTTCTGTGCAAACTGTTTGTTGCATACATCACAACTGAACGGTTTGTCACCCGTGTGTGTACGCATATGCGTATTCCAATGAGATTTATCTGTAAACCATTTCTTACATATATCGCAACTATACGGTTTCTCTCCTGTGTGTATCCGCCCATGTTTAATCAAAGTATAGTTGTTTACAAACTGTTTGTTGCATATATCGCAACATTCGCAACTATACGGTTTCTCATCTGTGTATATTCGCCTATGTGTAACCAAATTACTTTTCTGTGTAAACTGTTTGTTGCATACATCACAACTGAACGGTTTCTCTCCTGTGTGTATCCGCATATGTCTAATCAAATTATTTTTGACTGAAAACTGTTTGTTGCATATATTGCAACTATACGGTTTCTCACCCGTGTGTGTACGAGTATGCTTATTCAAACTATGTTTATGTGCAAACTGTTTGCTGCACAGACCGCAACTGAATGGTGTCTCACGTGGTAAGTGTGTACGCATATGAACAGTCAATTCACTTCGTGCTGCAAACCGTTTGCTACATCTATCGCAACTATATGGTTTCTCGCCTGTGTGTATTCGCCTATGTATAACCAATTTACTTTTCTGTGTAAACTGTTTGTTGCACACATCGCAACTGAACGGTTTCTCGCCAGTGTGTATTCTTTTGTGGTCAGTCAATATAAAACGTCTAGTAAACTGTTTATGACATATGTCGCAACTGTGTGGTTTCCGTCCTGTGTTCGTATGTTGGCGGGTGATTAAATCAGACTGGGCGCGTTTACTCTCCGTCGCGGGCCCGGCCTCGCCTGCTGGCTTCAGCTTGCAGGCATCCTCTTCTGCTTTGATCAGCATATCTGCAATAAAGTACTTTATTATAATTCAAAATTTTCCTAAATCTATACTAATAATTACGATAAATATTATAAAGACGAAAGATTTGTATTTTTGGATGTTTCTTACGAATAAACTCAAAAACTACTGAACCTATTTAAAAAATTCTTTCATCATTAGAATGTTACATTATCCTAAAGTAACATGGGCTATATTTATTACCAGAAAAATTTAGGGAGCCATACTAAAACTTCAATAATGTACCCCAAGGTGTACAAAGAAATATTCACAAAATGTCTTTCATCGCATGCGCTGGGCAAACTATAGATGATAGAACAATAAAATGTTTTACAACATTAAATAATATATCAATATGTACAAAAACCTACTTTTTTACAATTTAAAAGTTAATAGAAATGCCGACCAAAATCAGACCATATTATAGACCTTTGTATATATTCTCCAAATAAATCATTTCATGTTCAAGAATATTACAATACGTGTAGATTACTTTTTAAATTATTACAAAAAAAAAAAATGGGGGTATTAAAAGCAAAAACAAATTACAAGAAGGGTTTCCGTTGGTTCCACACTAGGCTAAGCCTAAAAATAAAAAAATCGGACCGGATCGAATCGGATCGGGGATCGGACGGGTCGGTTTAAATCGGACATTCCATTCAAAAGATATTACGAATTTAAAAATATCAATATACCCAAACAATGCTTTTACTCTACGTCGACGCGCCCCGGCGGCTTCGCGTGGGTCGGGTGTAGTTTTTAGGAAATGGAGGTGAAAATCTGTTAAGTGCCCTTGATTAAAGAGCTTTTTTTAAAAAAAAACCCCGGCCGAAGCCGCAGAAGATCGCTATTTAAACATCAAATTCACATCGAAATCCATTTGTGCAAGATTGGCAGATTAGCCATATGTAGCAAATGCTACGGGCCCCGCGCATGAAGGGGCTCCGCCTTAACGTTTTATGATAGTGACTGGCCTTACAAAATTCCCCTGGAAATTTCCAAAATTTAGATCGTGGTCTTCATTGAGGCTTCATTAAAATAAACCTAACCTAACCTAAACCTATTTGTAGATTACACGATTTAAAAGTTCTTTTAATCAACAGTTTCATAAAAAAAACATAGTATATGTAATGACCATTATATATTTCGTCCATTATTCGTTTTAAACTTAATATATTTTGATATGTAGGTTCCCCTTTATATTTTACGATTTTTAGTGTGAATAATATAAGATACAATAGTTTAATGTCAACTGCTCATCACCTTTTCCGAAAGATTGCTTTTTCTGATGCAGAGACGTTAATTATTCAAGAGTCCTGGTGCTTCACCACCCGTTCCATTTCACCATATGCATTACGAGGAGCATAAATTGCTTAGCAACTGTGTTAAAAAATTGAAATGAAACCCGTACCCGTGGTGGAATACTTATTACTTTGTACTTGACCACCGGAATTAGGTAATACTCAATAGTAATACCTAATTCCGGTGGTCAACTGTGGTCTTTACTTGTCTTTGTGTTGCATACATCACAACTGAACGGTTTCTCTCCTGTGTGTGTACGCATATGCGTATTCCAACGATATTTATCTGTTAACCATTTCTTACATATATCGCACCTATACGGTTTCTCTCCTGTGTGTATCCGCCCATGTTTAATCAAAGTATATTTGTTTACAAACTGTTTGTTGCATATATGCGATATATCGCAACATTCGCAACTATACGGTTTATATTCGCCTATGTGTAACCAAATTACTTTTCTGTGTAAACTGTTTGTTGCATACATCACAACTGAACGGTTTCTCTCCTGTGTGTATTCGCCTATGATTTATCAAATTATGTTTGACAGCAAACTGTTTTTTTTTATTTTTTTTTTTTTTTTTTAATGGCTTTCACCCTTGCTTTTTTAGCAAGATGTATTTTGCCAATGTCGATGTAGAGACATTACACGCATGAGGAGACTGTTCGGTTTATATAATTTTGATTTCGGGGGGAGGAACAGACAGGAAACCTAAAACAAATAACATTTGGTTATGGACGGTACACTGACAATAACAAGACGAAACGATTTTTTTTTTTTAGCGGAGGGAATGGCAGACTGTTAAGCATGCTAACATAAAAGGATAAAGTGAAGAGGAAGTATGAAATATATAATATTAGGCATGCTGCAGTTGCTACAATTAATGTTGTGGCACTGTATAAATTTTATCAATATTTTTAAAAGAGGAGAATCTAGTATAGAAAGAAGTGTCAGAAAATTCATAGGGCGCGGAACATCCTTCGGCAATGCATCATACAGGGAATAAGTATGTTTACCACAATTGAAAAAAATGTGATCCAGGGTACCCTCATCAAGACCGCATTCGCATAGAGAGTTATCCCGTACTCTAATTTTTGATAAAAACACCGGAGTGCAGACATGACCTAGACGGAGTCGACAGATAGTAGAAGTGACCCATTTACTAGCAGAGCGAAAGTGATAAAACCAAGGTTTACGCGGAATTAGTGGTTGAATGTTCCCGTAGTGTCGGCCTTTCTGGTGTCTGGAGAGGTTCCACATGTTCTGCCAGGAGACCCTTAAATCAGTTCGAGCGGACATCATTAGGTCCGATGGTAAGATAGTCTTATAATCCTGACAACCAATTGTGATGGCCTCTTTTGCCCACATGTCCGCTCTTTCATTTCCCACTATGCCACAATGGCCCGGAATCCACACAAGAGTAACTTCTAGTCCTTTTTTTTCACATCGGTTTAGAGCCTCTTTAATTTTCAAAATGATTGGGAGTTTAGTTTTCATTTTAAAATGATTTCCTACTATTGCTTGTAGACAGCTTTTAGCATCAGAAAAAATTAAGATTTTAGGAACGCTGTGTGATTCCGAGAATTTAATAGCCTCCAATATTGCGATGGATTCCCCAGTGAAAACAGATGACTGGGCTGGGCCTTTTTGAGTCAAAGCAATTTGGTATTTGGGAATCCATACTGCTGAACCTACAAAGCCATTGGGATCTATTTTAGAGGCATCTGTGAAGATGTGTAGCCAATCCTGCCATTTTTCTATTTTTTTATTAAATATGTTGTTGGCCGCTGGGCTATCCTTGTCAATGCCAAAATCAAGGATAACTTTTGGAGAATATATCAAAGACTCATAATCGGCCTCAAATATGGGGTTCATGTAGGTGGTATATAGCGGGGACGAGAGGTTTTTTAATTTGGAATACGACACAATGTATCTTGGCGTTTCCTTATGTGTCCAATATGTGTTTTCAGACACTTCCAGGGAGAGAGCCTCTAGTCGGGGTATAAGAGGATGGTTGGATACGGAACATGCCCTAAAAAGGAAACGGTCTGCTAAGTATGTCTACGGAGGAGAGAGGAGGATCTAAGCATTCTACCTGCATGGCATTTTTGGGTGAGGATTTCATTGCTCCCAGAGCATACGTAGACACTTAGCTTGTATCAGGTCCAATTTTTTAAGTGCATTTTTATTGCAGGGTTCCACCACGAGTGAAGCATAGTCGATCTGGCTACGGATTATTGCATTATATAACAGTTTTTGGCAGTATGGGTGAGCGCCCCACCAGACTCCAGAAAGAGCCCGGAGAACATTAATGCCCCTTTCGCATTTTCCGGTTATGTGCTCCAAATGGGGTACACCAGTCATTTTGGAATCCAGAAAAACACCAAGGAATTTAACAGAGTCCTTGCAGGAGCAAACTGTTTGTTGCATACATCACAACTGAACGGTTTTTCTCCTGTGTGTGTGTGTTGTGTGGTGTGTGTGTGTGTGTGTGTGTGTGTGTGTGTGTGTGTGTGTGTGTGTGTGTGAGTGTGTACGCATATGCTTATTCAAACTAGATCTCTGTGCAAACTGTTGTACACATTGCAATTGAACGGAACGGTTTCTCACCTGCGTGTGTACGCATGTGTCTAATTAAATTATTTTTGTCTGCAAACTGTTTCTTGCATACATCACAAATGAACGGTTTCTCTCCTGTGTGTATCCGCCTATGATTTATCAAATTATGTTTGACAGCAAGCTGTTTGTTGCATATGTCGGCGGCCGATCGTAAAATCCGCCAGATCACGAAATTCCTAGGCATAGCATGATATGCCTAAACGTTGGCCAGGCATATCACGATATGCCTGAGAAATAATACGGCAGATCGATTAGAGCAACGCATTCGTCGTTCCTAGCTCTATACCGGGCACATCGTAAAATAGTTTCTTATTTGGCCACTGGTGGCGCTGCGTATGCAATGGCGGCCGTAACCAGCTGACCGGCCGTGTTTGTTTAGCACGTGAAAAATGTCGGCGTCGCAACAAAATGATCTTTAAACCGAAAATAGTGATTGAATTCAAAATAGAAGTGCAAAAGAGGCTTTTGAACATCAGCTCCGTTCTTTTTATGTGAATCAAACGGATTCTGTGCACAATGTGAAAAAACCATGGACGTCTGCCCGTATTTTAGAGGTAAGTATTTTGTTGGTAAATAAAGTATTCACTAGTTGTTACTTATTTATATAGAAAAATTTAGGTACGACGAGCGAAGCGAGGAGTGGTTAGTATTAATTGTGATCACGACGCACGAGCCGAGCGAGTGTGCCGCGGCAGCGGTCGGCGAAGTGCCAAAACCGATATGGCGGCGTTTCATGATATGCCTAGGAATTTCATGATCTGCCTAAACGTCACTTGGCAAATCGCTAAACGGTGAGTTATGAACGATATGGCGGATGTCCCTTAGCCAATTCATGAAATGGCGGCATTTCACGATATGCCTAGGAATTTCGTGATCTGGCGGATTTTGCGATCGGCCGCCGACACATACATCACAACTGAACCGTTTTTCTCCTGTGTGTGTGTGTGTGTGTGTGTGTGTGTGTACGCATATGCTTATTCAAACTAGATCTCTGTGCAAACTGTTGTACACATTGCAATTGAACGGTTTCTCACCTGTGTGTGTACGCATATGTCTAATTAAATTATGTTTGACTGCAAACTGTTTGTTGCATACATCACAACTGAACGGTTTCTCTCCTGTGTGTATCCGCCTATGATTTATCAAATTGTTTGACTGCAAACTGTTTGTTGCATACATCACAACTGAACAGTTTTTCTCCTGTGTGTGTGTGTGTGTGTGTGTGTGTGTGTGTGTGTGTGTGTAGGCATATGCTTATTCAAACTAGATTTCTGTGCGAACTGTTGTACACATTGCAATTGAACGGTTTCTCACCTGTGTGTGTACGCATGTGTCTAATTAAATTATTTTTGTCTGCAAACTGTTTGTAGCATACATCACAAATGAACGGTTTCTCTCCTGTGTGTATCCGCCTATGATTAATCAAATTATGTTTGACTGCAAACTGTTTGTTGCAACATCACATGAACGGTTTCTCACATGTGTGTACGCATATGCGTATTCCAGTGAGATTTATCTGAAACGATTTCTTACATATATCGCAACTATACGGTTTCTCTCCTGTGTGTATCCGCCTATGTCTAACCAAACTACTTTTGACTGCAAACTGTTTGTTGCATACATCACAACTATACGGTTTCTCACCTGTGTGTGTACGCATATGCGTATTCCAATGAAAATTTATCTGTAACGATTTCTTACATATATCGCAACTATACGGTTTCTCATCTGTGTGTATCCGCCTATGTTTAATCAAATTCTTTTTGACTGCAAACTGTTTGTTGCATACATCACAACTGTACGGTTTCTCACCCGTGTGTGTACGTATATGCATATTCCAACGAGATTTATCTATAAACCATTTCTTACATATATCGCAACTATACGGTTTCTCTTCTGAGTGGTGTAACCGCCTATGTTTAATTAAATAATATTTGTTTACAAACTGTTTGTTGCATACATCACAAATGAACGGTTTCTCTCCTGTGTGTATCCGCCTATGATTAATCAAATTATGTTTGACTGCAAACTGTTTGTTGCATACATCACAACTGAACGGTTTCTCACCCATGTGTGTACGCATATGCGTATTCCAGTGAGATTTATCTGTAAACGATTTCTTACATATATCGCAACTATACGGTTTCTCTCCTGTGTGTATCCGCCTATGTCTAACCAAACTACTTTTGACTGCAAACTGTTTGTTGCATACATCACAACTATACGGTTTCTCACCTGTGTGTGTACGCATATGCGTATTCCAATGAAATTTATCTGTAAACGATTTCTTACATATATCGCAACTATACGGTTTCTCATCTGTGTGTATCCGCCTATGTTTAATCAAATTCTTTTTGACTGCAAACTGTTTGTTGCATACATCACAACTGTACGGTTTCTCACCCGTGTGTGTACGTATATGCATATTCCAACGAGATTTATCTATAAACCATTTCTTACATATATCGCAACTATACGGTTTCTCTTCTGAGTGGTGTAACCGCCTATGTTTAATTAAATAATATTTGTTTACAAACTGTTTGTTGCATACATCACAACTGAATGGTTTCTCTCCTGTGTGTATCAGTCTATGGTTAGTCAAATTATGTTTGACAGCAAACTGTTTGTTGCATACATCACAACTATACGGTTTCTCTCCTGTGTGTATCCGTATGTGTCTAATCAAATTATTTTTCTGTGCAAACTGTTTGTTGCATACATCACAACTGAACGGTTTCTCACCAGTGTGTATTCTTTTGTGGTCAGTCAATATAAAACGTCTAGTAAACTGTTTATGGCATATGTCGCAACTGTGTGGTTTCCGTCCTGTGTTCGTATGTTGGCGGGTGGTTAAATCAGACTGGGCGCGTGTACTCTCCGTCGCGGGCCCGGCCTCGCCTGCTGGCTTCAGCTTGCAGGCATCCTCCTCTGCTTTGATCAGCATATCTGCAAGAAAGTGTTTTATTATAATTCTAAATTTTCCTAAATCTATACTAATAATTACGATAAATATTATAAAGACGAAAGATTTGTATTTTTGGATGTTTCTTACGAATAAACTCAAAAATTACTGAACCTATTTCAAAAATTCTTTCACCATTAGAATGTTACATTATCCTTAAGTAACATGGGCTATATTTATTACCAGAAAAATTTAGGGAGCCATACTAAAACTTCAATAATGTACCCCAAGGTGTACAAAGAAACAATCACAAAATGTCTTTCATCGCATATGCTGGGCAAACTATAGATATAGATGATAGATCAATAAAATGTTTTACAACATTAAATAATATATCAATATGTACAAAAACCTACTTTTTTACCTTACCACTTTAACCTACCAATACCATGCATGGTAGCATGGTGTACGGTTGTGTCACTCTGAAGATGAGCTCTGGTTGAGTTCGAAACGCGTCAGTGTAGTGTGGTGGTGGTGATAGATGGGTTTGTGTGATTTGTGTGTGTTCTTACAGTGTGGAGGGTGGCGAACTGCATGAACACGCATATTTTGCATAAGCTTAGCTATCGTAAGGTCGCGGGTGAGCAAGAAAATTCTTTTAGTTCATTGATATGGACCTCCGCAAAGTAACGCCTGATTCAATAAATTATTTAAATCATTTCATGTTCAAGAATATTACAATACCTGTAGATTACTTTTTGAATTATTAAAAAAAAAAATTAGGATTGGTTTTTTTTTTCTTTTTTTTTTTTTTTTTTCAATTACAATTTTTACTTTTACGGTCATCCCGTAAAACCTAAATTGAAACCTGAATTGAAATAAAAATACAAAAAGATTCCAAAAAAAACAATCTTAATTTGATTGCTTAGAAACGATATCTCTTGTCCGGGTGAGCGGTTAGTTCCAATGGAATACCGAAAAAAGTTTCTCGATGAGGGCTACGGCATAGATGTCGCTAGCGTCGCTGCTTAAGTGACTAAGTAAGAAACACAAGCTGAGATATGAGGTGCATAGGGAAATTCGTGTCGGTACCGTTGACCATCAGTGGTGTAGCGGTATAGCACGCGGTAGGGACACCGAGGACCTGGGTTCGATTCCCAGTGATGGTCTTATTTTTCTGTTTTTTCTGTGCATCTATATTTCAGTTTGTATTTTCAAAAAAAAAATGGTTTGTTAAAAGCAAAAACAAATTACAAGAAGGGTTTCCGTTGGTTCCACACTAGGCTAAGCCTAAAATAAAAAAATCGGACCAGATCGAATCGGATCGGGGATCGGACGGGCCGGTTTAAATCGGACATTCCATTCAAAAGATATTACGAATTTAAAAATATCAATATACCAAAATAATGCATTTACTCTAAGTCGACGCGCCCCGGCTTCGCGTGGGTTGGGTGTAGTTTTTAGGAAATGGAGGTGAAAATGTGTGAAGTGCGCTTGATTAGACCTTTAAAAAAAAACCCGAACCGCGGCAGATCGCTATTTAAACTTTAAATTCATATCGAAATCACCATTTGTGCAAGATTGGCAGATTAGCCACATGTAGCAAATGCTACAGGCCCCGCACATTAAAGGGCAGCGCCCCAACGTTTTATGATAGTGACTGGCCTTATGGGCCTTTTCCTATAGGTAGGTACTAGTACTAGCACTAAGGGGATGGTGGTAAGACGAAAGATGACTATGTGAATCACCCTGATGTGTTTATATCACAAATATGTAACTGCACTTAATACGATAATAAAAGCCTGTACCAAAAAGTTTTTTTACAGAGTCTGCGTACCAATATACCTACTACTAGCTAGTGAACGATTTTTTTTCTGATTATATGCCTCAGTTTGTTTAATCTTGATGTGTCGGTTGATATAATTAATTAGGTTTACTGTTTTTATTTAAAATGCAGGATGTTAAAATAATTCACAGAGAAACTGCGAACATACCTCGAAAATCATAATTCAATTTTTGCGGTGGCTGGAAAAATGGTGGATGTAAGTCGTGCAACGGTGCGAAATATTGTTAATCGGCACTTAAAAGAAGTGGACGCCCGACGGGACCTTCAAATAAAGAAAATAGTGTCGGCTTACAGGAATAATTTGTAGTTTATCTGTGCGGGATGTAGCAAAAATATGAATGATGAAGTGTTTTTTGAAGAAATGGCTAGTATTTACGGCGCATCAGGCCCTCCTCATGCCAATGTTAAAAAATGGAGTCGACTGTTTAAACTTGGACGAGAGTTGATCGAAGACGATCCTCGCTCGAAAGGCCAATATTGGTTTGACCAATGATATTACATATAAACAGGGAGTTGATATGTTACTACCGCCCCCGAGCTGAAGATTCATAAATGACCCAATTGTCTCATGTCGCAATCAGTTCACCTCAATCACTAAACTATTTAAAATCGTTTGTTCCATATTCTGAATATTCCGAAGGTGGTTTCAATAGTTCAATTTATAGTTTGTAAGTCAGAGTCCGAGGGCCCCCTGGATTTGGGGGCCCCGTGGCACTGCCCCGTCTAGCCCTCCAAAAGACACGCCACTGGGTGACAGTAACAACAGGGACATCTCTGGCTCTGCTGTCCTCCAAGCCGCAGTACACTGGGGTTGGCCTGCATCGTGTCAGACTATAAGTTAACTCACAATAACAACTTCTCAGGTCATCTACTGGAAGTCGCTCCAGCCTGACGTAACAATTCTTAAGCCCATGCTGCTGCTCCGTGCTCCTGTTGCAGCCAGGTCCTTCCCCGCGGCAGGTGGTGGTGCACTCGGGCGCGGCGTCAGCGCCACCCTCTGCCTTTAGCTTGCATGGACCCTTCTCCATTCTGCTCCGGCCATCTGACAAGGAACATTTGATACAAAACTGGAATCCTAGCATACAAACTATTACAAAATGAAATGATTACTAATACAACCAGACAAGCAACAGTTTTACTTAATTATAAAAGCTTACTCTGAATTGAAAAAGCGATGTCCTGCTGCTCAATCAGCTCAGGTCCAATTACTAATTCGTCTTTGACCTCGTGGGTGGCGTACAGGCCTTCTGCCAAGGCCGCCTCGCTCACGCCGCACTCGCCCCACTCGGGCTCCACCTTCACCATTACAGGCTCGCACTTGACAGTCGCGCTGTATGCCCGCGCAGACTGGTCCGCGTCGGAAGCACGACGGCGGCAGGCGGACGACTCCATAATCACGAATATGTTGATGTGACTTGTTTTTTTTTATCTCCAATTGTGTGTGTACTCCAAGCAAGATTTTGACTAAAATTACGAGCTACTGTTCTGCACACTAACCAAATATTTATTCAAAGAATAGACACTTTTTTTATTTTTTATTTTGGCTATACTTTGCGATTGAGGGTCATGTCGACTCTAATAAGAAAAAAAGGAAATGAAAGAGTAGTTTACTTGAAAGAGGGAATCACAAAGCAAAAATATACAGTAAAAAACTACTAACTGAGACTTTATAAGAGATAGATAGGTCCACAGACTACTACTAGGTCGCAGCTGATAGATGGTTTTTTTTTTACAAACCGAACTAGTGCGTTTAGTTAACCTTACTTGAAAAACATTACCAAGTTGGCCAGTGAATAGGCAGATTTAAATATACTAGCGGCGCCATCTATTAGTGAGTAGCGAAAGTTACGTCGATGTGTTATATTTTATTGTAACCTCTTTGGATCCACCAGTCAGCCTTAGAGTGGTTATTTAATATCTTCTATTGTGTATTTATGATAGGGCCGAATTTAGCACAAATAAATCCTTCTTCTTCAAATCAACAAAAAGTGCAGTCAGCAAAAAGTTTATATTAAAAATGAACTTTTTAATCAAAACTTATTTTAGAGCTGTAAATGAAATGGAAAAAAACATGAAAGCAGGTTTTTTTTACTAAAATACTGTTTATTTACAAAATTAGTTATACAAAAATGTATTGATATTTTCCATAAGTAGAGTATGAAGTAGGTACGTTATTTTAGGGTTTCAAAGAGACAAAACGAAACTATTTTATTATATTACACTTGTAAAGAGTACCCCCCCCCCCTCGTATTTCTCCACTTCTACATTAAACAATACATGTGACACAGGCCCAACTATCACAAACACCACAAACGCTAACAGTTTCGAACACACTATGAGTTCATTTTCAAAGAGGGAAGTTAGAAAAGGATTCTACACGTTTACGTATACATGTGGCAGGTTTCCCGATGTTTTCACTGAAATTTTAGACAGAGAGTCGTCATGGACTATAACGTCATATGCCGCGGCGACCATAAAAAATCCATACAGATGTATTGAATAATGTTTTTCATCTCTCCTGTTCAGAAAGTTTAATTTTCATGGATAGATAGCCGGGTGGAAAATTACGTTTTCATCTCTAGGGTGGAAAGTAATTTAGTTTAACGTTTAATTGTTTTAGAGAATAATTGCGTTTCATGCATATTCTCTATTATTATTAGTATTTAAAAATCTTAAGACAAATATTTGTTCTTTTCTCTTACACATTCTAAAACGATCTCAAATCTCAATATATACCGTTAAAATAATCGTCTTCGATTCCAATGATTCCGACGTTAAAATTATAAAAAAAAATGTTCATAATTTATATACAAATTAATGTGTCTATTCTTATACGTATCTAAAATAGTTATTTACATGGAAAAACTAAACTACCTGTGCTATGAGAGCATCTGTGTTGAGAGATCTTATTTACTTGACGATAAAGAAAACTTTATTTATTGATTGCATTGTTAGTATAAAGTGGTATAAATAGGTGGTTCACTAATGAATGACTAACCAAATCATTTAAATAATAGCTTTAATTTAACTTGCATAGTTAGTATACCGGGTGCGGCCTGTAATACGAACAAAAAATTAAGACAGATCGTACTTGTCAAACTGGATAACATTAGTTCAGCAACTTTTAAAAATAATTAGTTTTTCTTTTATTACACTTTTAAGTTCATTCGAAGAAACAATGTAAATGTTGATGTTGGTAGCGTGACAGACGACGTCAGTTGGGTTCTAGGATGGCGTACATTGATAACACTTTAATTTGTATGAAAAAGGGAAAATCTAAAAACTCCATTATTTTTAAAAGTTAATTATTTGCTCGTATTACAGGCCACATCCGCGGTCTCCACTCGAGAACTTTGAGGCCCCAACGACCATCTGTTCCGCGTGCTATATGGCCTGCTCATTGCCACTTCAACGAGCTATCGCTTGGCTATGTCGGCGACCCTTGTTCTTCTACGTATCTCCTCATTTCTGAAACGATCCTGTCGAGAAACCCCAAGCCCAGCTTTCTCCACAGCTCGCTGAGCAACTCTGATTTGTTTGAACTGAAACTTGGTATACTAACTACTTATGCAAGTTCGGTGACAGTAAAATAATCTGATAGTGAATCTAGTTGGTCGGAACTCTGCAATGGTTATGATGTGACTGTGTGTCTCCAAGAGATGTGCGAGGTACAGTCAAGGGCCAAGATATCGACACGGCCAAAGTTACAAAAATATGTATACACGACTTTATGCACTGAACATTAGGGCCGTGTATACATATTTTTGCAACTTTGGCTGTGTCGATATCTTTGCCCTTGACTGTACGTTTGTCATGAACGCATGTGCGGAGCGAGGGTACGTAAATTAAGCGTTTCTACGTTCATGACCACAGATATAGATTACACTAGATTACGTGTCCGAACCCCGGCCATACGTCGGGGTTGGCGCTATACAAAGAATGACCGCTAACTGACTAATCATGACTAGTGACTGACTCGAGCCCCACGGCGCGGGCGGGCGGCGCACTTGAATCGATTTTGCGCGGACATCGGGGAATTCACATCGCTAATTCGCTCTTGAGACGTCACAGTAGATATAAAAAAGTGACACGGTTGCTTTTCATACAGATTGAGGTGTTTGCGGTATCTAATGTAATCTATATCTGTGTTCATGACAAACATTCCTCGCAACGCATCCTCAAACATCTCTGGTGGAACGCAGTCTAAATTAGGGACAA
The DNA here is from genome assembly GCF_025370935.1 of Choristoneura fumiferana. Taxonomy (NCBI): domain Eukaryota; kingdom Metazoa; phylum Arthropoda; class Insecta; order Lepidoptera; family Tortricidae; genus Choristoneura; species Choristoneura fumiferana. Next base: position 8,872,218 of record NC_133497.1, on the reverse strand, counting down.
TCTGCTGACAACAGTAGGTTGGTTAGGTACACTTGTTGAGTGGGAATGGGGAATGGATAAAAATTTTAGAAAAGTTTGAAACTTTTTTTATCGATAGGAATAACCTTTCTAATTAACAGAATAAAATATCAGATTTTAGTAGCATCAGTTAATTAAAAAAAAATGAAAGAGTTTTCTTTACCTCCAAATTACGACAGTCCGGTCGGTTACGGGTTGTTCCATAGACCAGAATAAAAAACATTAAAAAAGAATTTATGTGTCTTTGACTCGATCTTTTTGACTCTTTACCGGCTCGGATTTAAACCGACATGGAAATACCGACCCTGTTTTTCATCTACACACCCATAGAAGCTCATGTCAGTTTCTATGGGCGTGTACATGAAAAACAGGGTCGGTATTTCCATGTCAGTATTATTCGGCCCGGTAAAAAGTGTCACCTGTCAAAGCGATCGAGTCAAAGACACAAACTCTTTTTCAATGTTTTTTTATTCTGGACTATGGAACAACCCGTAACCGACCGGACTGTCGTAATTTGCCGGTAAAAAAACTATTTCATTTTTTAAAATTATTGATGCTATTTAAAAATCTGATATTTTTTTCTATTAATTAGAAAGGTTATTCCTATTGATATAAAAAGTTTCAAACGTCTCTAAATTTTTCAGACATTCCCCATTCGGTGTGTATTGTAGATATCTTACTGGGCATACACTGTGCCATGTATAAATTAAAATAACCTATTTAACACTACACATAATCTATAATGGTCGCGAAACATAATACTGTTCGGTTTTGGTCTCTACTTGCACAGACTTACATAAAATATTGTACAAAATAATACTTATTAAATGCATGTAATTATGACATAAATACTGGTTAAAAGCTGCCCTTTTTTACATTACAAAAATATGTATACGTCACTTAATGTATTTGCGTTTCATAGTTTATCGGTTACACAGTCAGACACACTCAGTCCCGTTTGTAATACTACGACATAAATATTAAGGCTTCTAAAACTCTAAATGGTCATAAACACTAGTCTAGTCATTGTTCAATATGTAATACATACATGTTATACAGACAGGGCGACTTGTAAATAGGGCATATTAGGAAAGCTCTGCGCAGGGGGCGACACTAGCGCAAACCTCCATGACAACGTCAGTTCTCTTTATATTTTGTCGCCATGACAGATCATGACCAAAGAAATCATGATATATTTATTAGTAACAAAATAACAAGATTATTTGGGCCAATCAACTTTTTTACCGACACTAATCTGTCCTCGACATTTTTCAAACAATAGCAGATTTTTGTAAGTAAACATGTTTTTTCTGTAATTTAATAGATGGTGTACATTAATACATGCCATCCTACGTAAGTTCAACCTATTAAACCGTGAAATATCTTGTTGGAAGTACGATTTTTTGGTAACGCCGGAGACAATTTTGGTAACGCAGGAGACGCCAAAAGTGTCGGTAAAATAGTTGATTGGTCCATTTACATCGATACAGCACCGATAGTAACGATAGAGCTATATTTCCAAAAAAAAATTGAAATAATACGATATTTATGGCATTTAAGACACTCAAAAAACAGTTTACGGTTTTGGGCCAGTGCTGCACTCTGACGGCAGAAAATTGCAGAAATATTCCCTATTACACATTCAAATTAAGGTTTCTGTGACTGGCTGTAGTGTCATCCACGAAGACGCGTGATTTTGTCAAAATTAGACATTAATGACATTGTAATAAGAACCACGGATATCTATCTCTATCGGACGCTGCGTGAGGTGGAGCGAAGGAAGATAGACGCTCTATAAATGTGGTGCTGGAGGAGAATGCTGGGAGTTTCATGGACTGAATTCCGTACCAATGAGTCCATACTCCAAGAACTCGGCATTAAACAGCGTCTATCGTCCATAGTGCAGTCTCGCATCCTCACTTTCTTCGGACACATGTCGTAAAGGAGACGCAGCTATGGAGCGACTTGTGATCCAGGGGAAAGTCGAAAACACAAGGCCACGAGGTAGATCGCCTACGAGATGGACAGACCAGGTCAAAGCAGCGATAGAAGGACCACTACACGCAAGCATAAGGAAGGCTGTCAGGGAGGAATGGAGGTGTATTGTTAAGCTTGCTACCAGCACCTAGAAAATGATGACCACGACCACTCAAGAGTGAAACGACGAAGAAGAATAAGAACCACGGCACGCGTCATCGTGAATGACTACCTATACTTGGTACGTGTGGTCAGTTTGACAACTTTGACATTTGCGTCACGCTTGTGGTCGGTAAACTCAAACTGACCTCACGTCACTAACGCCATCTAGCGACATTTCGCTCGACATAAACCTATTGAAGTGAAGTTACATGGTACAAACAATATTTTAGGGTCTACGTTAGCTGACGCGGTGTGCTCGGAGCGGGTGGATGCCTGTTGAACAAGCACAGTCAAGGGCAAAGATATCGATACGGCCAAAGTTACAAAAATATGTATACACGACTTTATGCACTTAACATTAAGGCCGTGTCATATTTTTGCAACTTTGGCCGTGTCGATATCTTTGCCCTTGACTGTACGAGCAGCGCTAACTGCGCGCGTCGCGTGCATAGCATTGTACAGTCACCAGCACCAATATCTGACACAACAAGCGTGCAAAAATATCTGATACGACTCTATTTCTACGGCCGGAAGGACGTGTCAGATATTTTTGCACGCTCCGCTGTGGCAGATATCAATGCTGGTGACTGTACCTGCGCCCGCGACAGCTAGCGTAGACCCTAAGCCCTTTGTTTACAATTTACAGAACTCAGCGATAAAGATTGCACGTCAAATTAATGACATGTAAACTTCGGATATCTATAAAGAGCTGTTACAACTACAAGCAAAAGGTTAGTTCCTTCTTTTACCTAAAGATGCCATCGTACAATTTAAAGTTTTGAGGGGTTTCAACAACTCTCTATTATATATTTTCATCTAAATGCGTCCGTACTCCATTGCATCTGTACAACGACTAAAGTAGTGTGTGTGACAACTGACAACGCTGAGCCGACAAAGCCGAAATTAGCAGTCTCTTTCCAAAGAACTGTTGTTGTTTCTTTAAAAAAATATGGCTCTGTCCATCGGAGGACAATTTTGCCAGTGTCTAATAGTTTTTGCCGTTGTACGGTAAAAAAAATCTAGAAAACGAAATATGAGAGGTAATGGTGGATGAAAGATGCCAGCGCGAATCAACAGCAATCTTATAAAAGTACTTTTCTTCCAAAGAACGATGTGCAGTCTTTATCGCCGGGCACTGTAACTGTCTATTTGACAGTAAAACTTAGCTCTTGCATACAAATACATGCACCTTATATTGCATCGGTTACTTAATGGCGTAAATCTTTATGTTTAATTTTAACTACATTACAAAAGTTTTAAAGGCAATATCATAAGTTTCATTGATGACTGAGGAATGTTATTTATTCGTGAAGGCACAGTCGTTATTTTTAGGCGAAAGACGGGATTTCTTTGGGATTGTGATGTTTTTACCTCTTTATTATTATACAGGCACTTAGGGAACAAGTGTAATGGAGAAAAAAAAGAGGTTTAACACGTTCGGCCTCGGCAACGATCCACTAAGCTCTTACGCTATGCCTACGCATATTCCACAGCAGTCACTTCTATGCCAGTGACACGCATGTCGTGTCAGTATAATACGGTATTTGACTTATTGTATATGTTTCATAAATTAAAACTACACAATGCTTGTTATCGAATAGAGAAACAATTTTTAAGCTACCTTTCCAATTAAAAAAGTTATGAGGGTTTGAAATTCAAGATTAGACAGAGCAAGATATACTGGCATGTGACGTCACACGCCAGTACCGCCATACTTGCTGCATAGAGAAAAGCGTTTGGAAAGGAACAGGTATATAGATTTTTCAAAAACACTATAAATCCAATTTTCAACCGATTAGTTTTTCTCTATGCAGCAAGTATGGCGGCGGTACTGGGTGTGACGTCACATGCCAGTATATCTTGCTCTGTCTAATCTTGAATTTTCAACCCTCATAACTTTTTTAATTGGAAAGGTAGCTTAAAATTGTTTCTCTATTCTGATAACAAGCATTGTGTAGTTTTAATTTATGAAACATATACAAATAAGTCAAATACCGTATTTTACTGACACGACATGCGTGTCACTGCATAGAGTGACTGCTGTGGAATATGCGTGGCATAGCATAAGAGCTTAGTGTGATCGTTGCCGAGGCGAACGTGTTAAACCTCTTTTTTTCCCATTTACACTTGTTCCCTAAGTGCCTGTATATAATAAAGAGGTAAAACATCACAATGCCAAAGAAATCCCGTCTTTTCGCCTAAAAATAACGACTGTGCCTTCACGAATAACATTACATTCCTCAGTCATCAATGAAACTTATGATATTGCCTTTAAAACTTTTGTAATGTAGTTAAATTTAAACATAAGATTTACGCCAATTAAGTAACCGATTGCAATATAAGGTGCATGTATTTGTATGCAAGAGCTAAGTTTTACTGTCAACAAACAGTTACAGTGCCCGGCGATAAGATTGCACATCGTTCTTTGGAAGAAAAGTACTTTTATAAGATTGCTGTTGATTCGCGCTGGCATCTTTCATCCACCATTACCTCTCATATTTCGTTTTCTAGATTTTTTTTACCGTACAACGGCAAACTATTAGACACTGGCAAAATTGTCCTCCGATGGACAGAGCCATATTTTTTTAAACAAACAACACAGTTCTTTGGAAGGACTGCTAATTTCGGCTTTGTCGGCTCAGCGTGGTCAGTTGTCACACTACTTAGTCGTTGTACAGATGCAATGGAGTACGGACGCTTTAGATGAAAATATATATAGAGAGTTGTTGAAACCCCTCAAAACTTTAAATTGTTATGAATATAAATTAAATAAATGGTTCATAAATAAATAAATGGCATCTTTAGGTAAAAGAGGAACTAACTTTTGCTTGTAGTTTGTAACAGCTCTCTTATAGATATCCGAAGTTGACATGTCATTAATTTGACGTGCACTCTTTATCGCTGAGTTCTGTTAATTGTAAACAAGGGCTTAGGGTCTACGCTAGCTGTCGCGGGCGCAGGTTACAGTCACCAGCATTGATATCTGCCACAGCGGAGCGTGCAAAATATCTGACACGTCCTTCGGCCGTAGAAATGAGTCGTATCAGTATTTTTGCACGTTTTTGTGTGCAGTATTGGTGCTGGTGACTGTACAATGCTATGCACGCGACGCGCGCAGTTAGCGCTGCTCGTACAGTCAAGGGCAAGATATCGACACGGCCAAAGTTGCAAAATATGACACGGCCTTAATGTTTAAGTGCAATAAAGTCGTTGTATTATTTTGTAACTTTGGCCGTATCGAGACTTTGCCCTTGCCTTTGTGCTCTGCAGGTTGCATTTCAACAGGGCATCACACCCGTTCAGGCACACACGTCAGCTACCCTAAAATATTATTTGTACATGTATACTCCTCACATATCTGGTTATGTCGAGCGAGATTGTAGCAGCATAATTTTGTGAGGCTAGTTTGAGTTTACCCGACACAGCGTGACGCAAATTTCAAAGTTTACACGTACCAAGTTACCGCTGTCGTGTCGGTGGTAGAGATGCGTGTGGTTCTTATCTTTTCGTCGTTTCACTCTTGAGTGGTCGTGGTGTCATCATTTTCTAGGTGCTGGTAGCAGGCTTAACATACACCTTTCCCTGACAGCCTTCCTTATGCTGTTGCGTGTGTGTTGGTCCTTCTCTATCGCTGCTTTGACCTGGTCTGTCCATCTCGTAGGCGATCTACCTCGTGGGCTTGTGTTTTTCGACTTTCCCCTGGATCACAAGTCGCTCCATAGCTCTGTCTCTTCGCTTTCGACACTGTGGATTGAGAAGTGATGCAGGATGCGCACTGCACTATGGACGATAGACGCTGTTTAATGCCGTCTTGGAGAATGGACTCATTGGTACGGAATTCAGTCCATGAAACTCCCAGCATTCTCCTCCAGCACCACATTTTATAGAGCGTCTATCTTCCTTCGCTCCACCTCACGCAGCGTCCGATAGAGACAGATATCCGTGGTTCTTATTACAATGTCATTAATGTTCTATTTGACAAAATCACGCGTCATCGTGGATGACACTACAGCCGTCACAGAANTTATAACTTTACGATTTAACATAACAATGACTTTAAATCCCCCTCATCCAATTACGAATAAAATTCATCCTATTTCCAATTAGGATTTTAAAAAGGGTTGTAACTTTCGCTTTCTCATATGTGACCATTATAAAACGACCTTCCTTGCCAGTATATATTTTTGCACCATTTATTCATATTATATTCATGTTAATTCACACAAGTTTTTTTAGATGTAGTTATATTTATTTAACGACCTCAATCATCCAATCAATCATCCCAGCCTATATAAGTCCCACTGCTGGGCACAGGCCCCCTCTCAGAACAAGAGGGCTTGGGCCATAGTTCCCACGCGGGCCCAGTGCGGATTGGGAACTTCACACGCACCATTGAATTGCTTCGCAGGTTTGTGCAGGTTTCCTCACGATGTTTTCCTTCACCGCAAAGCTCGTGGTAAATTTCAAATGTAATTTCAAATTTAACGACCTATTTAACAATAAAAAATACAGCCTTACAATACGGTATTTTACAACTCCTTATGAAAATATAGATATACAGATAGTGTTTAGCGAAGAGAAAATTTAAATCGGTTGAAAATTGGATTTATAGTTATTTTTAAAAAGTCTATATACCTGTCTCTTTCTCAAACGCTTTTCTCTATGCAGCAAGTATGGCGGTACTGGCGTGTGACGTCACATGCCAGTATGTCTTTCTCTGTCTAATCTTGAATTTCAAACCTTTATAACTTTGTTATTTGTAACGCATGAGCAACTGCTGGTACTTGGCTGGCACGTGGAGTCTAAAGGAGTTGAAAATTGAACAATTCAGGTCCCTATGGGCAACCCCAAATTGCCTCGCGGATATTAAGAAGAACAGAAACTTGACACGAGCTAAAATTGTGAGGCGTCTATTTAGTTAAAAAGTCGTCAGTCTATTTAGTATTTATTCTTCTTTGAACATGAAACTACCGTGAGACTCACTCATATTAAATATATTGACCCGGATAACTCACGTCTTAAATCGAGTTTAGCTCGACATGTTTCGGGCTAATCCGTAGCCCTTCGTCTTCGGAGCAACGCGACTCAGCGGCTGCTGCAACACGCGCACTCAAACATGAAACATGTCGAGCTAAACTCGATTTAAGACGTGAGTTATCCGGGTCAATATATTTATTCTTCTTTATTTATATTAAGCTAAAATGCATTCATTTTATCCACTGGACAAAACATTCTAGATATCGTTTCAACTGACGCCATTACAAAATGACTGAGATTAGGTGGCACTACTAAAGCAAGGTTCGGTGTTGCCAGTGTTCAAATATAATGTTGCTTAGAGGTGAAAAAAAATCTACCGATGCGAAAAACGTTCGAGGCACTCATCTAAAAAATCATCTGTAGAGATGGTAAGATTTGCTCGTATGATTTCACAGACTAATCTACACGCCAGTTCCAATAAAAATGGTCTATTAGGGTTGCCAACTAGGGACTCGCACGTGTTAGGAGAACGCATGAACGTCCGACAAAGGGCAAAGGCTGGCTATTGTGATTTGTGAGACCCATACAAAAAATAGGAAGAGTTCCGAAAGATCGGAAATAATTAAATAAAAGTTTCCATAGGATCAGGATCCATTCCAAGGGCACATAACCTTTGGAATTGCTTAAAGCGAATTTTTTTTTCTTAAAAAATAAACGTTGGATTTGCAACAAGCTTTAAACAAATTAAATTTAAGAACAATTAAATGAAGGGTAAATTTATAAAAAATACCAGATTGTTTTGGAATTTAAATAACAAAAAGAAAAGATAATCCGGCGCCAGGAACCGAACCCGTTTTCTCACCGTGATGCGTGCTTTACTTTACCATAAATATTCCTAAGTATAAAAGTGATTGTAATTATTATGCATTAATTAATAGTATAAGAAATGATATCTTTAACATAAAGCAATAGATGGTTATGACAGTGGTCCCCACATGGGCTCAGTGTGAATTGAAAACTTAATAAGTACACACCAGTGAGACACACCTTTGGAAAGAAAGAAAGAAAGAAAGAAAGAAAGAATACTTCAATTTATTTGCTAAAAGTCGGCACAACAAAAAAAATACAACTACAAAAAATAAGAAAACCTTACATAATCTTATATACTTACCAAACAGGAAAAGAAAAGAAACATTGTGCCGAAAAAGCAAAAAGGGTCATAGTCAGGGTGTTGCCACGGCTTTGGTCTCGTCTGCATTTTAATTCAGTCAGTTTTAGTTAAAAAAAAAAAATTTTTGCGCATAAATTCCAAAAAAAAAAACAAATTATCCCATGTTCGGGGGTAATATATGTCAATTGAATGTATCATCAATTGTCCTACTAATATTATAAATGCAAAAGTTTGTTAGTGGGTGAGTATGTTAATTACTCCTTCACGCTGAAACGGCTTAACGGATTTAGACGAAATTTGGTATGTAGATAGCTGGACATCTGGAATAAAACATAGGCAACTTTTTATTTCGATATTCCCACGGAACAGGGATAAAATCTCAAAACAACAACCGCTGGGCTTAGAGTCATGAAATTTTACATGATTGTTCTTAATGTAACGTCAATAAAAACCACGATTTAATTTTCGGGATTTCCCAGGGAAATTTTAAGCTGCTGGATCTAATTATTTACATGTGCGAAGCCGCAGGTAAAAACTAATAATACATAATAACTAGACAGATTCACTTAGGAAGGTACCATCAGCCAAATAAGTGGTCTATCAATTTTTAAACAAGTTCCTATCAAATGAATAAGTGGCTAAAGTCGAACTTTCAACTTGACAGACACGTCTATTGGCATTATTGTTTTATGACATGCAAACGATTATCAACTTTAGGGTGGTAGACCACATATTTTGCTGATGGTACAATGTAATACTATCTCACCTTAAACTAGCCGCCTAAACTGTCGAATTAAACAAAGACGTCTGCGTAATTATAACACAGCTTGGTAATCGTTAAATCACCTTTATAACTTGGACAGTTAAGAAAAAAGGTCAAACACGCGTTTCGTACTCAACAAAGTTTATTAAGGAAACTGACAAAACACAGTGGTAACGGAACATCGTTATTATTTATAATGTAACACGCAAATAACCACATAAACAAAGAAAACATTGACTGGGAGAGATCGCGTGAGCCGCAGAAGACGCGGCTGCAGCGGGAGATGCAATTAATGCCCGAGCGTAGTGATGGATCGATCGCGACTGATAATCCGCGGTCGGCGCGGCGGTCTCTCGCGCTGCATCTCGCGCATGCGCTGTACGAGGCGCAGGCGATGAAAAAACAAATGGCGGCCGGCTACTGCGAGCGTAGGGTACCGTTAGGGCGTTGATGGGTTCCGCGCGTTATAGTCTCCCCCTCTAGTCCGAGAAAGCGCCCCTCGCAGTCGGACTAGGAGTCATTTGTAAAATTTTTGCGCGGCCTACCACGACGTCGCTTCTGTCTGACTGGAGCTTCGACTTGGCCTACGAAAGGCGTAAGGTGCGAGACGTGGTATTTCCCTAAGTTGGAGCCGTCCTGTATATTCTCCAAGGAGTAAGTAGTCGGGCTAAGCGCGGACGCGACCCGGTAGGGTCCGTCGCGTCGTGGTATGAATTTGGCTGTTTGGCCAGGGCCTGTATCGTTTGGCCCTGGGTCTTAAGAAGAACAAGGTCACCCACCTTGTAATCTGGAGGCGGCCGACGACCTTCGTCTGCGTATTTTTTCTGAGACGCCTGGCCTTCTCGTGCACGTCACGGGCCTCTTCTAAGGTCGTGGACATACGTTTCAGGTGCGGCGTTATGTTTGGGACGAAATTGTCCGTCTCAATCACTGCTCGTAAGTCAGTGGCGGCGTCGGACGGTGCGCGCAGCTCCTGCCGCGAAGGTTAGATAAGCCGGCGTGAACCAGTGCTAGCAGTTACAGCTGAGTTCATGGCGTACCTGATTGCGGCGAGATGAGTGTCCCATGTTGCATGGTCCTGCCCGACGAGGATGGCCAGCTGGGGTTTGAGATCCCTGTTCTTTCTCTCGATCGATTCGCCTCTGGATGGTAGTATGGAGTGAGGACTTGGTCGATGCCCAGCACGTGGCAGACCTGCTGCATGACTTCACTCACGAATTGCACGCCATTGTCACTGAGAAGACGGCGAGGGACCCCATACCTGAAGAAGACTTCATTGATGAGAGTCTTGGCACACTCGAAACTCGTGGCTGACTCCAGCGGGAAAAGCTCGACCCAGCGCGAACAGACATCTTCTATTATTAGGATCCATTTGTTGTGTCGTGGCGTCTCCACCAACGGGCCAAAGAGGTCTACAGACACAACCTCGAACCGTTTGGACATCGCGGGGGTCTGGAGTAGCCCCGCGGGTTTCCTGGTGTCGGCCTTGTAGCGCTGACATGGCAAACATCCCTTGATGTGGTTGACGACGTAAGCTCGCATGCCAGGCCAGTAGAAGCGTGACTTGATGCGGCTTAGCGTTCGCTCGACCCCGAAGTGACCCGCTGTGGGTGCATCATGGAAATCGACTAAGATAGCGGCGCGCTCGTGCTCAGGTACTACCAGACGCGCCTCCTCACTATCGTCCCCTTCAAGATCGTACCTGTATAAGATGCTGTCAGACACGATGTACCCGCGGTCGGACCAGGTCTCCCCCTAAACGGGTCGTCGGATTCCATATCTTCGAGGATTTTACGTACCTCAGGATCCTTGAGTTGGTTTGCACGCATATCAGCGCTACCTCTCGACGGTAAGTCCACGACCGTAAGACAAAGATCGCAGCTCACGTTTTCAGTACAAACCGGGCGCGAGAGTGTGTCGGCGACGACATTTGCTCGTCCCGGTGTATACTCGATGCGTAGGTTAAACTCCTGCAAAGTTAACGCCCACCTAGCCAGGCGACCACTGGGAGAGCGCATGCTCATCAACCAGCGCAGGGGTTGGTGGTCGGACTTTACAGTAATTTGGGCTCCTTCAATTATACCCGCGAAACTTACTCACGGCCCACACAACGGCTAATGCCTCGCGTTCTGTGGTCGAGTAGTTCTTCTCAGCGTCGTTGAGAAGGCGGCTCGCGTACTCCACTGGTCGCTCGTCAAGTCCCTCCCCCTGCATAAGGACAGCCCCTAAACAATACCCACTGCTGTCAGTTCTGAGGACGAACGGCTTTGTCTCGTCAGCTTGACGCAGAATGGGAGCGGATACGAGGAGAGACTTGACGCGCTCGAAAGCCTCTTGCTGCTTCGTACCCCAGTTCCAGGCGCTTGCCTTCTTGAGAAGGTTCGTGAGTGGCCTCGCGACTTCGGCGTAATTAGGGATAAAACGGCGAAACCAACTGGACGTCTGCAAGAAACATTTTAAATGCTTCACGTTCTGAGGGGTGTTCATACCTGAGAGGCAGCCGTTT
>NC_133497.1:8819168-8859321 GCF_025370935.1 Choristoneura fumiferana | reverse complement strand
AGCTGTTGCACACGTCCTGATATAATGTTTGCAGTAAGTCACCTTAGCCAGTTTAATAACTGCTACACATCTGAACATTTTCAAGCAGCAAAAAGAGTTCTACGATATTTACAAGGAACTAAAGACTTAGGTCTGACTTACATAAAAGGAAACATGAAGCTTGAAGGAGCAGCTGATGCTGATTGGGCATCGTGCGCCATTGATCGTCGCTCAGTGACAGGCTACGTATTTACATATGGCGGAACACCAATAAGTTGGGAAGCTAAGAAGCAAAGAACAGTCGCACTTAGTACAGCTGAGGCGGAGTACGTGGCTCTAACGGAAGCATCGAAAGAAGCCATATACCAGAAAAACTTGCTGAATGAGCTGAATATAAAACAGGAATCATTGATATTTATAATGATAACCAAGCCGCCAAAAGTTGGTCAAGAACCCAACTATAAGCACTAAATCCAAACATATCAGCATCAAGGAGCATTTTATCAGAGATGCTATGAAGGACGGACACATAGATGTCAAATACCGTGCTACAGAAGATATGGAGGCAGATGTCCTCACAAAAGCTTTACCTGCCATGAAGTTTATTAAACTTAGGACTAAGATGAATATAGTCTGATCTGATTTCGTGAGGCGGAGTGTTGAAGAGCTAACGTAACCTACTTGCACGAAATGGTACCTACTGGCCATTAATAAGCGTTTGCTTTTGAACATGTCTGTCATCCTTATTCTATTGTATTGATTTTAATATGAACGTAATGTCTTATAAAAAATGTAATGGTTGTATGTAAATAAAACAACAATATTATCTTCCAGATCATTTTAATTTATATCATATCGCGATAACGCAAACCCGTCCTTACATCATTGGACGCCCAAAGCTGGCTCCAAGCCTCTCGTAAGTATATCTTTGGCATAGCTACAAGATCCTCAGCTATATTTTTGAACGGATGAAGGTCCCCACTATCTATCGCTTCGCGAGCTAATTGGTCCACGCGTTCGTTTCCCTTGATCCCCCTATGGCCAGGGATCCAAGCTAAGGAAACTATGTATCCATTCTGATAGCATTTAAATAGAAGGCTTCGTATTTTATAGATATGGGGATTGTTAGATTTTGTTTTGAAAGAAATTTAGCAATAGACTGCAATGAGCTCAGTGAATCCGAAAATATATAGTGTTTTTGAGTTTCATTAAAACTATATATTCAACTGCTTTCAGGATACCAAAACACTCTCCAGTGTACACAGATGATTCTGGTGGAAGTTTAATTTTTTGTACAATATTGTATTGAGAATGCAATACACCAACGCCAACACACCCATTTGAGGAGACCTTTGAAGCATCTGTGTAAATATGATGGACATCCCGAGCTTCTGATCCAATAAAACCCAAAAACTGTTGATTATGTTCTACATCATTTTTAGAAATACCTATATTTAGGGCGACAGATGGAATAAGAAATAATGATTCATATTCATGCTGATAAATGGGGAGTGTAGAGGAATTAATAGTGGGTGCAGAAATAGATTGATATTTATCAAAGCTTTTGATTAAACAAGGAGGCTTCTTATGTTTCCAATATTTTGAGGAGGCTATTTGCAGAGATAGACGAGGCAGAATAGACCAGAGCTGATGATTGGATAGCTGAGTACATCGGAAGAGATATCTATCGCTGAGGAATTGACGCCGTAAATATAGTGGAGGATCAACGCATTCCACTTGAAGTGCATTAATAGGACTAGATTTCATGGCCCCACAGATAATTCTAAGAGCTTTAGACTGGATACCTTTCAATTTCTTGAAGCCAGCAACACTTCCAGGGTCTAGTAAAAAAGTACCATAATCTAAAATGCTTCTTATCAAAGCATTGTACAATAATTTCAAGCATGAAGGATGTGCACCCCACCAAACCCCTGAGACACACCTCAGAATATTAATGTTTTTTTCACATTTTGCAGCTATGTAATCACAATGGGCTAGACCAGTTAATTTGCTATCTAAAATTACACCTAAAAATTTTGTTTGATTTTTAACCAAAATTACTTGACTACCAAATTTAACACTAATTGGGGGAGGGAGTCGCTTTCTGGTAAACAATACCACCACACTTTTGGACACAGAAAGCTCCAAACCATTGGAGTCTAACCATGTCTTTAACAGCCCTAAAGAAGAAGTGAGACTATTGCTAGCCTTTTCAATGGAGCCATTAATTGAGTATAATAGTAAATCATCAGCATATTGTAAAACTTTGACTGATCCTTTTAAAGATGATTCCAAGTCATATGTGTAAATATTATATAGCAATGGACTTAATACGGAACCCTGTGGAAGTCCTCGCCACACTGTCCGCGTGATTCTATTATTGTCATCTAAGAGTATACTAATAAATCTTTCTGATAGTAAATTGATTATGAAGTTGATTAAAGCTATAGGTACACCTAACTTGAGAAGTTTATCCCTCAATACTGAAACTACCACATTATCATAGGCAGAACAAATATCAAGGAAAGCAGCAGTAACTGACTCATTGTTTGAGAATGCTAGATGGATATCGGATGTTATTATTGCCAGACTGTCATGACAAGACCGACCTTTGCGAAAGCCAAATTGACTTTGAGCCAGAAGCTGATTGCTTTCCATGAAATATTCTAGCCTGTTTTTAATCAAATGCTCCGCCACCTTGGCGAAGACTGAAGATAGGGCAACTGGGCGATAAGAGGATGCATCGCTAGCTGGTTTACCCTGCTTCAGAATAGGTATTATAATTTGAGACCTCCATGCCTCAGGAACAGTGCCAGTAAACATAACTGTATTTATGACAGAAAGGAAATAAGAAAGAATACTGTCACTAACATTTGAAAGAAAAGAATAAGGTACACCATCCTCTCCTGGTGCTGAATCCTTTAGGTTTGCTAAAATACCTTTTAACTCCTCCATTCGGAAGGGTGATCCTAGACTAAATTGAGAAGAAGGACTAGGAGGAATAGAGGAATGCTGAAAAACATACCCTTCAGGAACTGATGCAGGGGCTAACTGATCTATGAATTGTTGAGCTAAATTAGGAGGAAGTATTTGTCTAGGAGAATCATTAAATGCAGATCTAAACCACTGTTTTACAACTGTTTGCTGAATGTTGAATAATGCTAGCTAATATTCAATATTGTTTTGTTTGTTTATACTCTTTGTTGTACAAAAAGGTTACATAAAAAAAGTGCCTTGACAAAACAAAAAATATAGCTAGAAATGGCCCTCTTTCATTTGCTTAAATTTGTTTTCCATAACTTTTATTTGTCATAATCATAAAGTAATTTATTTCTGAAACAATATTTTCTTTAGTATTTATATAAACTAACCTAACCTATTGCATTGTGTAAGATGAAATAAAAAAAATCTGAAAACAGCATGTTTCTATATATTTTATACTTATGGCAAATGTTGGTATGGCAAGTGAAATTATGGCAAAAAAAATTATGGATTTGGCTAGAAATGGTTTGATTGTGCAACCTTTTACTTTGCTTCTCTGCTAGCTCATGTGCAAGACAGTTATGTCTGTGCGAAAAATGTGTTTTAAAACAGTAAATCTAGACATGTGTTGTTGAATATTGGTTACATGTTGGCAATGATTGATCTAATTATTTCATTATGTTTGAGTCTCAAAGTAGTTTTATGTTTCATTATTTCTTGTCATAGAGTATACAAATTAGTTAACCTCTCATAATTATGTATAAGACATGGCAATCCATGCAAAATTTCTAGTAGAGCTATCTTTTCTGTTTAAACTTGTATTGGAAAAAATGGTATCATTTTGTGACAAACAAGCATGGAAGAGTTTTTTAAATTTCAACAGAAGGTTAAATGTTTGCCAACAGTTTTGGCGATGCAGTGAAATAAGTATAATCATACATTGTCATGACATGAATAATTAAATTACTGTACATGTGATTTTATTGGTAATAAAACGAGAAACGCCACATGGAATACCAAAAATCAAAATTTACATACATTTGTTTAAATAACTGTAAAAACTTGCTTGACTTATCGATTACGCAAAGTTCATTAACTTATGATATTTTAACGCCAAATTAAATTTGTGTTTGCATTAAAACCAGTTTAACTTCCTTTTTAGACACTGGCTGAAATCGCTCAACTTTAAAATCCCGACCGAAAACAAAACATAATTCACGGTTCGAAATTCAAAAATTAAAAACAAATAGCCGCGGCTATTGTTTAATAACAACGAAATAACATAGAAAACGCACACAAAAGGTACGGAAACGACAAAATGGCGTTTTAATTTGTAAAAGAACGAAACAATGAAGATCACATGAAATAACTGCACATGCCACTAAAAAGCTACGCGTAGTACTTGATCTAATTATCTCTTACCGATAATATCTTTTATACTGAATGAAAAGCATACCTTTGCACACGTATTACAACACAACAAGATAAATTGGCGTTCAGAGCGGCTAGAAAACAATTATTTTTTCACGATTTACACTGATTCTTGATTAAAATAAAAGCTTTACAAGAATAAAGGTTATGGCCCTGTTATAATAATAACAAATCGTTCCGTTTCTTCAATCGGACGCTACGTTGTAAATTTTGATATTGGTACCATTTACATTAATTTTATTCACAAATTACGCAATTTTATTCAAACTATAATCTACTTTACCCATAGGAAATAGAGCTTAAAGTCAAAACACTTTATTTTAAATCATAGACACTTAAACGACAATTTTGAGCGGACAGTTTCTTTCGTTTGACATTTTCAGTGTGGCATAACTTAAAAATAATTTACCCAATTTATTTCGCAATATTATTTGCGAATGAATCATTACAATTTCTATTTAAGATTAGCTAGTTCCGTGTTTTTCTACTTAAATATCTTAATGGTATTGTGAATCATTGTTTGCTTTGGACTACGTAACGTTCAACGTAGTTTTAAATGACGATGTCAATTACATCGCTCCAAATACATATTGATACTGGTCATCATAGTAATTAATTAATATGGTGATGGTTATCTAATGCTGAATAGAAACTACGTAATTAGTGTATTCCTCCACCAACTGACTCGAGCACGGAAGAATAAAGCTTTTCGCTTTTCGGACTCTAGTACCTACCTAGATATACAGCGTGTATTTTTGATACTACCTCATACTTTAACTGCAGTTAGTGAAGGCCCTAATAATCATCTTATTTTGTTTTAGTAAAAAATGTATACTTATTATTTTCCTTACAAAATTAAATAGCACGCAATGTATCACTACGCGATACTACTTTGTTTTTTTATTCAAAACGTGAGCACTTGTTGACGTAACATCACAGAACGCGTCTCTCCTCTTATCAAATTCTTGTACGCATTACATTGCTGCTCGAAAATATTTAGAAAATTAATTACGCTGTGGTAGTTAATTATAAATTAACAATTTGTTTTCATATCGGTTCACAGCACTTAAATCTTCGTCTGGTTACAGTTTGAGGTAGTATCAAAAATATCCGTCTATCTCCCGAATTTATATATTCTTTCACTGTGGCTTGCTGTATTGTATTCGATACAACTCGGTTTGGTTCGGAAAAATAGAAAAAAAATCGACTATAAAACAGACGGAATTACATTTCATCGATTACTGAATAGTACTTACAACATGCTATTTTCCTACGTCGTCGTCCTAACATTACTTACGTCGTTTTTGTTTGCAATCCAGCTTATTCTAATCATACGCAAAATATTGCGTTTTTTCGATGAAACTACACTAAAAATTAATAAAGAACGTGTAAATGATGGCGACTAACGAAAATTCACACATGAGGACTCCTCGCCCGTTTTGATTTTATTACTTCCACTTAGTTCCAGTGATTCGAATGACTTGAAAGTTGGCATACTTATGTAAATCTGGTGAAGATACAATAATCTGGCAGTCACATCCTTGTGTTTCAGCCAGGATCGTCTCTGCCAAAGGGATCTCGTCGATATAGTTAACGGCACTGAAACGAAACTTTGCATGATTGTTCAAAGAAGGATTCTGTAACAATAAGAGATAAAGAGAGTCACCGCTGTCATTGTGATGAGGGTCGTTCATCCGATTGACAACTTTACATTTGTATAACGTCTGTGATTGGTTAAATATAAATAAATTAGCCAATGATAAGCAAGGCTGCAACGTAAAACGAACACTACGATACTAACGCCATCTAGCGATATTTCATTTGCTAAAAACCCTCATATAGATCTATTTGTACCTTTTACTAACAATCTGACGATAGTTATTGATCTCCACGACTACGAAAATCTTACAAATACTCGTATTTATTGGTAAGAAACTTACACAGCCTCTTTAGGACGGACGGCGCGAAAAATATCCAAAAAGTAACTGACTGTGGTTCTGTCTGTTACCACTTCACGTTAAAACCACACCGATTTAGATGAAATTTGGCATGGAGATGGTTTAAGACTCTGGAAAGGTCATAGGATACTTTTAATCCTGGTGCATAGATCCCGCGGTATAGCGGCATCAGGTAGTGAAAACATAAAAAAATATATAGCTGCACGGCCCCGTAATGTGAAAAAATCTGCTCGATATTTCTGCCATGGCGAAATATCGCTAGATGGCGCTGGTATCGCGAGGTTCGTTTGACAACTTTGACATTTCTGCGTCGTGCTCGTGATTGGTTAAATACTTAAACAACTAAAATGAGCCAATCGCAAGACTGAAACGTCAAACGGACCACACGATACTAACGCCATCTAGCGATATTTCGCTCTGTCGAACGAGTGTCAAAGCGAACTAGCACTGCGCGTTCAATGAGGGCTATCGTTTTTTTGTCTCACTAGATGGCGCACTGTTGCGTGAGGTTTTTAAGTATGGCTTTCAAAGTCTGTTATTACGGGCGTGAAAACAAAGTTTAGATTAAAATCATATTTAATACACCTTATAACCGTACCATAAAAATATCGAGCATGCCACAGTGTTGCATAGTCCCCGTTTCGTTCGGAAAAAAGGGAGGACAAAGGTTTCCGAAAGACAAAACTGTCTCAAAACACAGACATTCATTGCCCCGGAACGCATATTTGCCATAATTAATTTCAGATATTTCAAAATATTCACAAAATTATTCTAATTATAAATAAACCCGCGTAGCTCGCCCAAAAACTATGAGATTTGACATTTCGGAGACCTCACGCTACACTAGCGCCTCTAGTGGCGAATTCATACGCGATAGCCCTCATTAAGCTCCGCCCACCGAGGTACATATTTTAGTGCAGCCTTTTTTTCGGCTTAGTTACGCTTCTTTATTATTCGTAGTTAAGGCCTCAGGACAAGGAAAAAGGGTTAAAACGAAAATCCAAAACCTTGTTCAATAACCATTTTATTCGAAAACTTAAACTAACTCCAACATCGTACAGAATGCCGTTTAATAAAAAATAAATAAACTAACGACTAGATGACACGCTGCTGGACCAAGCAAGAAAATGCCGCTTTTAAAATCATATCACATAAACCTTGGTCGCACGATGGTGGTACATGTCCCAATGATATAAACAAAGTTTGTTTTTCCATGCTGGCAAAACTGGTGCGCTGTCAATATTCCAGCTCTTGCTTTTGCTTCAATAAATAAAAATAATGTTGCCAACTTTTCAGTAAAAATATGAGAGAGAGTCAAAATTAAGAACGATAATTTCCACAGGGTAATTGTCATTATTAAAATGTTCGCATTCTTCACTATTCTAGTATGAAATTTCAACTCTTTTCTATCAAATGTTTCTTTTTTAAATACGATGTCACAGACCCAAGTATAAAAAATGACATATTTATTGTACTTGATTTTGAAATCTCAGCATTTAAAAAAAAGATGACACATTAAGACATGTATCACGAAATCAACATCTTAATATCAATATTTACACTGTCAATTTAAAACTAACCTAAATAAAGATTTGGCTTCGAACCGTGATATATTGTTACAATACAACACAGATAATAAGGTACGCAAGAAGAGAGTGAAAGAGACAGGACGATGACTATGGATATCACACAAATATTACCAATGCGAAAGTTTCTGCGTTTGCAAATGCGGCTTGACGAACGGATGAAATTTGGTATCTATACTTAGTAGGATACCAGGAATAACATTTGCGTTGCGTTCAGTGCAATATTCCCATAGGATTGGGAATACTCTAGAAGATCTCAACAGGTAACACATGAAATTATGAAAATTCAGATCTAGTCTTACAGAGCTTATTTTTTACATTTATGTCTTATACAAAAACCGTATTATTAAAAATCTTTTTGCAGGTGGTTGGACCTTGTGCTAGGTCCGACCAGATTTCTACCACCATCGTGCTCGCTAATCCTGCCGTGAAGCAGCAGTGCTTGCACTGTTGTGTTTCGGCGGGGAGAGTAAGACAGCCGGTGAAATTACTGGCAGTTGAGGTATCCCATCTTAGGCCTCTAGGTTGGCAACGCATCTGCAATCCCCCTGGTGTTGCAGGTGTCTATGGGCGGTGGTGATCTCTTACCATTAGGAGACCCACTTACTCGCTTGCCATCCAGTCGAATAAAAAAAAAACCGTTATTCTACTCCCTTTTTGCGCTGTGTTCAAATTAAATGTGTTGTATTATACAACTTGTATATGTAATAAGGAAACTGGTCACTGTTTTGGTATGGGTGTCAACTTTCTTAAATAAAATGCACTTTAGTTGTATACAAAGCGGACCGGCAATAAAAAAAACAATTGAAAAAGGAACTAACATTTTTCAGACAGTGTTGCCATATTCTAGCGTTTAACGTCAGAAGTATGACACAATAGAGTGGCGCCATCTGTTTTATTCTCGTTACTTTGAAGCTGTAAGTGAGATGACAGTGGCGCCACTCTATGTAAAAATGACTTTAGTTCAGTTCCAGTTTCAACCGCACGGATTTCTTCTACGTACTGTGCTCACTGTAAATATGACCATAGTGTTAGCATTCTTCTCAAGAGACTCTTAGGCGTTCGCGTTAACCTCCTAAGTCTTAATTCAGTTTGTCCCCCATTAGCGCCGCTAGAGGCGCTGCCAATTTACATTGTAACTGAGACGTCAACACGAACGCGATCGAGAAGTTTCTTGTGTCAAATTTACATAAGACCTTGCCAAATAACTAACGCTATGACAATGTAGAGCACAAGTATTTCAGTCTCAGTTAGCATAAAAATCCACAGATACAAATAAATTAAAAAATACAATTACATAGACAAAACTGGCTGCATAGTTTGGTTTACACAAAATTAAATGGTAATCTAAAAACAAAAACTTACAAAGGAATGATTATTTAAATATATTTACAAGTCAAAAAGTCACGTAAAGCCTTTTTAGTCTGAGACGGCGCAACAGAGAAGAGGGAAACAGGAATACCTCCACAGACTAAAAGAGGCAGTTTCAAAAGATAGATATGTCAAAGTCAAGATATGAATTGTTGCCACAGGAAAAAAGTTGAGCAAGAAAGGAATGAACAGTCGCAGTACCAATTAAGATTCAATTTAAAGCTTAGGTATCTATTGTCAATTAGAAGGAAACGTTTGTAAAGAATACTCCGGCAAAAATTAAGCATTGGCAACACTGCACGGTAGCATTTTATCTACTGGCAACTTTCTGCTTACTCTGCGCGCGTTTGACAACTCCAAGTGCAATTGACTGCAACTTCACGCTGTGCCATATTTTTTTTAAAAGCGCGAACATAATCTCTGCACTTTCGAAGTTCATGCCAAACGCAGAGAATTCAGTCTAAACGTTTCATAGGAACTCCCGCCTTACTGGTAACACGTAGAAAAATTAACAAATTATTTTGATATGATTTTTAAATTATTAAATGCATTACAACTATCACCGTTTTTTTACGGACGTACGTTTTTTCGTCGTCATGGTATCTATGCGTACATTGGAGCGAGAACTTAATCCATTTATCTAAGAATCCGTTCCATTGTACGCAAAGGGTTACAAACAATAGTGCGAACCCTAAGAACCCTATTCTTGCTTATAATAACACCTAGCAGTCACTACCGCATTTTTAAATATTATATTTGTTCCAAAATACTATTACCAATTCTAAAAATATAACGTACATACAATAAGTCAATATGTGCGGGCGTGGCGCAGGACCCGAGGGCGTATTGCCTAACGCGCTGACGTTCGCTATCGCATTCGCCATCTCTTTCTACTAGTTTCTACCCTCGCCTTATACCGTGTGACAGAAAGAAGTGGTGAAACCGATTGTGATTGCAAGTGTGTTAAGACAATAAGGCCTTCGCTTTAGGTGATGATGACGATCTTGTTCCATGTGTTATGTATGGCCACACTGGAGTTTTTATAATTAATAATAGTACTGGAGATTATATTATATTTCATAATATTATTACACAGGCTACATACCTTTTATCAATTCGAGGCAACTAATTTAGTATACATATTTGACGTTCCAATGAAAAACTTAAATGCAACTACCAATATAGCAACTTGAAACTTCACTCTCCTTCGAACCACTTCGTAAACTCGAAACTTGTGCGAGTTTTTTCGAAAAATACTGTCACTTTGACAGTTCGATTCTTCAAGTTGCCAGTTTGGAGTTTACGTCTCTATGGCCACACTACTGACAGTAAAAAAAAAGTTAAGAGTACTGGTAGCAAAATCTTGTAACAAAGTAATTTTAAACAGAAAAGTACTGTAGTTTTTCGAATATATATATTTACTGACAGTTGTAGTAATTTCTTTTTTTTTTTATAAATATGTAGATAAATATAAAAAACAGCTTCAAATCAAATAATTTAGCAACTTATATTATATACGATAACTACTATGTTATATATTATGCTTTTTCCATTATTTATTATAAATAGTTTTTTGTCAAAGTCCGAATAGCATATAGATAAGGCGATTTTCAAAAATTCAAAAGTTGAAGTTTGAGTTTTTGGAGCCATGTAGAAACGTGTCTTTAGTGGACGAAATAAGGTGCTTTCTAGCTTATTTTAAATGTCATGTCAACCCTATGTTATAGTCTGTACCTTAGTTTAAAACTAAAACAACACAAGTCTCCTACAACTGTCAAATATGACAGTTAATGTCAATTGATTGACAGTTATAGGTATCTACGTGCTGTCAAAAGTGCGAACATGTCAAAATAAATAACGTCAGTGTCAATATTTGGCGATTTCTATACCGATACTTAACAATAATAGATATTGCATATGGCCATATGACAACTAAAGAAGCTCAAACACAATTTCATCTAACAACCAGTCCAATTTTATATCTGGCAATTTTAAACGGTCCGGAAAAAATCAAAAAATCGCACCTGGCTATGAGGGTTTTCACGGAGGCGAAATATCGCTAGATGGCGTTAGCATCGTGAGGTCCGTTTGACGTTTGCTCGTGATTGGTTAAATAACTAAATGAGCCAATCGCAAGCAAACGTCAAACGTCAAACGGACCTCACGATACTAACGCCATCTAGCGATATTTCGCCTCTGTGAAAACCCTCATTAATTCAGCGGACAAAATCTCCCGATTCATTTAAAATTATTCTCCCCTGGCAACACTACATTCAAACGGTCAGGCGATACAATCCGCCATCTTGCCTCACCAGTCAACGGCCATATACCCTACGCGAATTAAATCAAGACTTATACGTACGAATCACGTCTTTAATCTGCGCCCGGCAGAGGGGGCACTGACCACCCCCCTTCCCCCTCCACTGTTGCACTGCACATCTATAACACATGCACATATGTCCGCACATGTACAATACACTGTCTATAGGGTTCTCGTAACATATGGTGCATTCGGCGCCTGTGAGGTTCTGTCCTTCGCCTATGACCGAGTAAATCGGCTGCGTGTGTGGATGCATTCGACTCGTTGATGGTCTCTCGACCCTTTCAGGCAGTGGTTGCACAACTTGTTCGTTGCAGCTGTTCTGGCTCGAGGAGCATTGGTTGTCGTTCCGGCGGGGTTGTTGGTACGACGGCTGCGGCAGCGGGTTGCAAGGTGGCGACATTGGAGGCAGGTTGGCTAGGCAGAGTTGAGACGACTGGATTGGCTGGAAAAAAATAAAAATTATAGTTTGAAAAAGTAAAACACGTTATCTATAATAATGATCGATGGCAAATGCCTAACTGCTTCATCGTCAGATTATGGAAACCGCTTTTATTTTAGTTAAAATAATTAAATCATGCCTGATGTTCCAATATCAGACTCTGAATACTATTCTTAGTCAAAATACACCCTTAGACTCTGACAAGCTTAAACATGGCTCGGTTACTTTATGTTATGAAAGTTAGAGATGACAGTGGCAGTAGAAAAACTCACCTCGATATAATGCGCGCTGGCTAGCGTCATCTGTTGGTTGCCGCCATTTTGAACGCCATTCTGGGGCGGCAGACTGACGACCAGCACTGTGCCACCGGAGCCAGTGTTGATCGGCTGGGCCGACCCAGCCAACACCCTCAGCTGCTGGGGGGGAGTCTGCGCCGTCTGCGAACTGAGCATCCTCACTTTCTGCGTAGCCCCGTAGATATCCACGAAAGCCCATAGCCTCAGAGTGTGATCCACGTGCATAACTGTGATAGGGTTGGATCCATTTCGACTGACGCGGACCTCACCGTCCACTGTCAAGGTGACAGCGAGCTCGTCGCCTCTCCGCAAGCCGTTGGCCGCGTCCCTTCGCACAACCCAGTATTCCGGTCTGTCTAACAACTGCTCAGCGTCGTCTGGCAAGTCACAGGGCCTCAAAGTCCCCGGGTCGCAGGAGGTTAGACCGATAGCCAGGCTTCCGGCGTACGCTGTCTCAGTTGATAGTATCTGGACGACGATGGTCTGACCAGGACGCATAGGCCGCGCCGTGAAAACATAACCCTGACAGAATTCCGCTTCGATCCTCGCCGCTACTCCCCTGTCGTTAATAAACTGAACGTTTCTGCCTTTAGTCCTGTGTAGACTTAAAGGCACTAGCGGGTTTTGATATCTTGGCTGCGGAAGCGGTTCTTCGACAGACAGTGACCTCATGGCGCTGATGATTCGTTCCTCTTCAACAGGGCTTTGGTTAGGACGTCTCACTTGATTCGAAGCTCTAGGATCAGCGAACTGAACAGCCGTGCAGTTGCCGTATACATCCACTAACGCCCAGAGCGGGGACCTCGTGTCTACTCCTGAGAAGAATAAACCTTTGTCTTCACCGTTGACGCCAAAGTGGACATCTCCAGTTGAGTTCACATAGTAGTAAAGTATGTTGTCTTTCTCGCAGAATCTCTCGCCGAGAGCCTTGGCCCAGTTCCCGGGTTTGTTGGTGAGATCAGGGCACGCATATTTGGGTAGCGCGTGGGCTAACGTCGCCGGGTCGTGGGTGGTGAAGCCGAACCGAATGACTCCGCTCCAGCTGTTGGAGATCTCCACGAAACGGATGCAAACCTGGAAGGAAGAGGACCAAGTCTTAGTAACTAAATTCCATATTGCTGACTGTATTGTTTCTCAAAAGGCTGCAGAAGTTCGAGCAAGCTTTATTAATGAAATTTTTAGATTAAGTAGATACGCGATTTACTCTACAACTTGTAGACTACAAGCATGACATGACAATGGGAGAGAAACAAACACTACAAGTTGTGTATAAACCAATATAATATTTTTCTTTGGGAAGGCGTGTAATAACCTAAATACGTCGCTGTATATGAACCATACCACACTGCGGCGTCAGCACACGACCCATCCAGCGCCTGCCGTCGGTATGTTAATTCATGATAGGTACCTACAGCAACGTACCATCAGTCAAATAACTGGTCTATCAATTTTTAAACAAATTCCTATCAAATTAATATGTCGCTAAAGTCGAACTTTCAAGTTGACAGACACGTCTATTGGCGTTACTGTTTTATGACATGCAAACGATTATCAACTTTAGGGTAGTAGAACACATATTTGGCTGATGGTACATAAATAGCTCCGTCACACTCCCGACTTCCAACTTCCCGACTTCCCTGGTGCCGAAACAAAAGCAATAATAATAGTTCCCGTAAAAACTTCGCTCAATTTCGCCAAAGTGCAGTGCAGTGCAGTGACCGCGTGTGCCGGCAGACTCTCATCGGGCTACGCGAACGGAATATCGGAAACGCGCATGAAATCAATCAGTCGTCAAAACAATACGATTCATCATATTTCATCCGTCAATACATAGACTTTCTCAAGTGCAGTTCCAAGAATTCAAAACCGAACGGCCGCCATATTTTTTCTCAAATTCCGAGAATTCCGCCAACTCGTCGGCTATCTTCATTCACGTTCAGTCACGACAGAGAAGGCTGTTCGAAAGAGTACGAGTGCGAAGGAGAGCGGAATAACCGCTCGGTTTTGTTCGTTCGCTCCATCTTCAAGTCTGCTATTGACGTCCGTCACATTGACAACTGACATTGGCATATCTGTCACCGGTTTAACCACAAAACTTCGATCATAATAAACAATCAAGCGGATTATTGTTTTCAAGATGGTAAACGAAGAAACTAAATCGGCAACCATCTCCCCAGACGAGAGAAGGTTAAAAGCCCAGATAGCCCAGTGCAAAGGCTCATTAACAAAAGCGGAAAACTTTTTACGGAACCAACAAGAAGGATCTTTAGACAAAGAAGCCATCAACACGCGCCTACAGCAGCTGGCTGGTGTCTTAGTGAGCCACAAAGAACTGTCATTGCAACTCCACCTGCTTAACGAAGAAAGCGCCGACACAGACTTCAACAATGACGACTTTGAGGACAGATGCCTGGCAATTACGGCGAACTTACGCAAGCTGCTCCATACTCAAGAGCCGGTGGCGTGTGGCGGGTCTTCAGCAATAAAATTACCGGATATGGACATACCAGTCTTCGATGGCAAGGATTTCACCAAATACAATACCTTTATAGAATTGTTTAGTGCAATTATCGATAGTAACACCAGGTTAGCTCCTATCCAAAAATTATTTTACCTAAGAAAATTTCTAAAAGGCGAACCACTGTCCTTAATTGAAGGACTACCTATTACCGGGGATTCATACCCCAAATCCCTTGAACTGCTTGGCAATCGGTATGACAATAAATTCCTAGTAATAACAAACCACGTTCAGGCATTGCTCGACTTTCCCACAATTTCAAAGGGTGCATCTAGCAATTTACGAGAACTAGTGTCAAACTCTCGTCAACACTTAGCTGCACTGGAAACATTAGGAGAATCCCCCAAACATTGGGACATGTTACTTTTGCCCATTTTGCTTAGGAAGGTCGACCAATACACTTGCCGTGCATACCACAGTGAGCGTGTCACAAAGGAGCTGCCCACACTAGAGGACTTCTTCACCTTCTTGGAGAGAAGAGCCTGTAGCTTCGAAGTGAGCCAGCAGAGTGAAGGTAAGAGCCATTCAAATTTTAATAAAATTAAGGTCACAAATTTTGCAAGCAAAACTGCGGCACCAGGGCCGTCTTGTAAATTTTGCAATGCCTCGACTCACAAATTATTCAAATGTGACAAATTCCAAGCCTTGCCCATTGGGGAAAGGGCTGAATTTGTGTCAACAAATAGCTTGTGCAAATTATGTTTAAATCCACACAAAAATAAGTGTCAATTTCACTTCAAATGTGAACAATGCAAAAGCAAAATGCATAATTCTGTATTACATGGTATAGACGAACCAAAGGTTTCCATGCATAGCAATAGCTTCACAAGCACTGTACTACTGCCCACCATCAAGGCCAAAATTCTTAGTCAGGATGGCAAGTCATACACAATAGCCAAGGGGCTCGTAGACAGCGGCAGTCAGGTATCATTTGTGACAACAGCACTTGCCAATTCCTTAAAATTGAAACCTTTCAATAATATTTTGAACATCACAGCCTTGGGCAAGCAAACAAAATCTACTTCCAAGTCTGTCAATGTCAATTTCATGTCACTTCAAACTGACTTCAAATGTCAAGTGACCTGCTCAATAGTTGACCACATAACAACAAACTTACCTCAGCACAAGGTGAACATGCAAAATGTAACCATACCAGAGTTCACGAAGCTCGCAGATGATGAATTTGACACTCCGGGCGAAATTGCATTTTTGCTTTCAGCTGACATATTTTTTAAAATATTGTTGCCCAACAAAACCAAACTTCAAAATAGTGATTTATATGTGATGGATACTGAGTTTGGTTCAATATTGTCGGGTGAGATACAAGGTAATGAGCCACAGTTTAACAGCCATCCTGTAACCTTGCATGCAATTATTTCTAACAATGATGATAGTGTTGATCACCTCCTTCAAAAGTTTTGGGAGACTGAAATGGTCCCTGGAACGAAAGTGGAGGTTACAGCAAAGCAGGTTTCCTGCGAAGCCGAATTCAGAGCATCGGTACAGTTGGTCAATGGCAAATTTCAAGTCCCCCTGCCCCTCCAATGCCCCCCTGATCAAGCTAATCTAGGTAGCACATATTTTGTCGCCTCTAAGTCCTTACAAGGCTTACAAAAACGGTTTGCAAAAGACAAAGGGTTGAAGCAGGGCTATTTTGACTTCATTAACGAGTATGTTGCACTAGGTCATGCCAAAATACTCAACTTAAACAAAGAAAATATTCATAGCTGCTACTTCATGCTTCATCATCCTGTCATAAGGAATGACAAGAAAACTACTCGTTTGAGAGTTGTCTTCAATGGCAATACAAGAGCTAGCTCAAATCATAACAGTCTAAATGACATGCTGCTTAATGGACCTAATAATCAAAATGATTTATTTAATATTTTAGTGCTGTTCAGGACCCATAAGTATGTTCTATTGGCTGACATTAAACATATGTATAGGGCTATCAATATAGACCCCGCCTTTAGGAAATTGCAAAACATACTGTGGACCGATGAGGATGGAACTAATAAGATTTTACAATTACAGACGGTCACCTATGGGCTCAAGAACTCCAGCTACCTCGCAACACAATGTCTGCAGGAGCTTGCTGAAAGATATGCTGCAGCGATGCCCAATGCTGCCAGGGTGATCCGAACAAGTATGTATGTCGATGACAGCTTGTTTGGAGCTAACACCATTGAAGACGCATTGCAGGTAAGGGACGAGTTCATTAGCTTATTGAATATAGCCAGTTTTCAACTACATAAATGGGCAGCCAATCATCCCGCCTTGTTAGCAGACATACCAGCTGACAAACAACACTTTAATGAACGGGAATTGGCTCAGCAAAATCTATCCATGAAGGCACTAGGTGTTTCATATGACATTAGCAATGACCAATTTAAGATCACTCGTCCTACCAGTGAGCCCACCAAGTGGAACAAACGCAGTGTGCTTAGCTTTATCAGTTCCTTCTTTGACCCACTCGGCCTAGCAGCACCCGTCATACTGAAGGCTAAGCAGTTCATGCAGAGGCTGTGGTTGGACAACCTGGAATGGGATAGTCCATTACCTCAAGAATTTTTAAAGGATTGGTTGAAATTTTATCAATGTCTAAACAGCATGCCTGTAATATGCGTAAATCGAGATCTTGATATCCACAACGCAAACAATGTTGAAATTTTCGGTTTCTGTGACGCTTCTGCCGGTGCCATTGGCGCCGTTATATATGTAAAGGTAATCAAAAGCGGTACGGCAAAATTCACTCTATTGTGTGCCAAATCTAGAGTTGCCCCAATAAAAACTCGCCTTACCATACCAAAGCTGGAGTTAAACGCAGCAGTATTGCTCGCACAACTATATTCCAAAGTGGCCTCCATATTTGGCGCCATTAAAGTGGATAAAAATTACCTATTCTCAGATTCCCAAGTCACTCTCTGCTGGTTAACGTCAGCCAGAACAAACTTGCCAGCATTTGTTAAAAACAGAGTCAACACGATCAACGAACTCACAAATGATTGTCAATGGTGTCATATTTCTGGCCCACAAAACCCAGCTGACTGTCTGTCACGTGGCTGTGATCCACAGCAACTCCTTTCTAATAACCTATGGTTCAATGGTCCAGATCACCTTAGACACGCAGATTACAGCCCACTTATCATGCCTACATGTGCCCATGTCACATGCATGTTAAATGCAGGTGCAGACAAGCAGTCAGATGAGTGTTGTGCAAGTGAGGAAATCTTTAACAAATTCTCATCATTTGGCCAACTCATGAGAGTTGTAGCTTGGGTAAAACGATTCATCTACAATTGTAAAAATAATGTAAAACGGTCTGGATATCTAACTGCCGATGAGTTAATAAATTCATCCAATTCAGTAATTTCACAAATTCAATTAAAATATTTTGCTGAAGATATTAGCCGTATTAAGGAGAATAAGGACTTAAAATCTAATTTAAAAACTTTAAGCCCCTTTATGGACGATAACTGCTTACTAAGAGTTGGTGGTCGTTTACAAAACGCGCCAATACCGTACTCCCAAAAACACCCAATTATATTGCCAAGTAAGTGCCATGTCACTCAATTAATTATAAGAAATGAACATATTGCTCTACTTCACTCTGGCTTGGCCTTAACTGTTAGCAACCTAGGGTTGAAATATTGGATTATCGGTGTCTCTCGTGAAGTGAAAAGAGTCCTAAGCAAATGTGTTAAATGTTACAGATTCAAGGCCCAAGGTGCCAGCCAGCTCATGGGATCCCTGCCTTCTGATCGAGTCACCGAGAGCCATCCCTTCTCCAAGGTTGGAGTGGACTACTGTGGTCCATTCCAGGTCAAGCAGTCGAGCCTGCGGAGGTCCATTGTCACCAAAGGGTACACGTTAGTCTTTGTTTGTTTTGCCACAAAGGCCATCAATTTAGAGCTTGTGTCCGACATGACCACTCAGACTTTCCTGGCCGCCTTAAAAAGGTTCATTGCCAGGCGAGGTGTGCCACAAGTAATACATTGTGACAATGGCCAATCCTTTAAGGGAGCAAATAACACGCTTCACGAATTGTATTTACTTAACAAAAAAGATTGTCATCAAAATTCTGTAGCCAAGGTTGCTGCTGATAAGGGCATTGTTTTTAAATTCATACCCAGCTATAGCCCCACATTCGGGGCCTGTGGGAATCGGCCGTAAAAAGCTTCAAATACCATTTTAAAAGGGTCGTTGGAGCCAATATTTTCACGTACGAAGAGTTAAATACAATTTTGATAGAAATTGAAGGTGTCCTCAATTCGAGGCCACTGACCCCATTGTCGAGGGACCCCACAGATCTGTCAACCCTAACACCGGGGCATTTTTTAATTGGCAGGCCAATCACTTGTATACCTGAGGCAGACCTCGCCGAAATTCCTTCTAATAGACTCAAATTCTGGCGGCGCTGTACGCAAATTAAACAGCATTTTTGGCATGCGTGGCACAAGCAATACCTTTCTCACCTAAATAGTCGGCCAAAATGGCACAAAACGTTACAAGACATTGAAGAAGGTAGCCTTGTATTGCTCAAAGGTGACAATGTGCCTCCCCTGCAATGGCCTATGGCTCGAGTCATTAAGGTATTTCGAGGACAAGATCAGAAGGTGAGGGTCGCTGAGTTGAAGACCGCCACGGGTATAACCCGCCGGTCCATAAATAAACTATGTGTATTACCAATAGACTAAGTCGCGCTGTACCTTATTGGATAATATCTTATATACCTACATAAGTAATTAAAATTATTAATAAATTTGTGCAATTCAAGGTATTCTAATGTTACCACTAATGTAAGACGCTTAAATAATGATCTCATCAATGTACCTAAATACCAAATAGTTTAAATAATACTCACTTAACATTTTTATTTCATGTCTTAGGTCTTACCTATGTAGCGACATATACCTAACATATAATATAACTTTATTCTAAATTAGTTTAAATAACTTGCCTTGCCATAATGTAGTAAAAATAACCCTAAGCTAAGATAAACCAGTTCATTAGTGGTTATTGACAACCAATGTCTAATTACAATTTTGTAAGTACAATGTGTAACTACTTAAAGTAAAAAAGGGTCTGTTATATTGTAAGCATAGTTAAGTAGTTGCTTCTACTGATTGTAAATTAAATAGTACTTCCTTTCCGGGAATATGTTCAAGAGTCTGAACATGGCTTAAAGCTCTATATTGTCTATTTTCCTTACTCTGTGAATCATTCATTCGTTCTCGCTCTCTTACTTTTTCTCTCAACCATCAAGCACACGACGCTCTGTAAAAAATTGTGAATTAATTAATAAAACCCAGTTTTCAAGATAAAAAACTTTTAATTTATGTTCCATGAACACCCCCCCCGCTGTCGTCCTTTCCCCGTTTCCTTCTAAATGTATATTACTGTTTATCGCATCCTCCCTTCCTCATTCTCTCTTGATCAGCTGGTGAGTCCTCACCTTCTCATTGACCCTGACAGGCCTAGCGCTGAATGCGACGCCCTTGCAGAAGGACTCCACGCGGCGCGCCACCGAGCCGTCGCGGGAGACCCTGATGTTCTCTCCATGCACGCTGTGGAAGCCGAGGGGGGGCAGGTTGTTAGGGGCGCCGCCGGTGCAGGAGGTGCGGGGCGCTGTAACAAGGAGAGGGAGGGTTTAATTTCAAAGTTATTTATTATCTTCATTCAATGCGTTTGTCAGGCAAAATATCACTAGATGGCGTTAGTATCGATAGGTCCCTTTGACGTTACAGTCTTGCTTGTGATTGGCTCATTTCAGTTGTATAACCAATCACAAATGTTACGCTAATGTCAAAATTGACAAACGAACCTCACGTTACTATATAGCCTGCAGGGCTACTACTAAACTCGTAACTCGAAGTTCGTGTCGTGCGGTCCCTCTGACACATACTATTTAATACGAGAGCGAGCGGGACGGTACGATACGAACTTCGAGTTTCGTAGTAGCCCTGCTGTCACAAAAACAAGATATCTTCTATCCCTTTTTGACTTCTGTTCGTGGGTTAGGCATTTTCTTACTGACATAAGACCAGGTGTAGGAAAGACGACTACAGATCTATAGAATAATGTATGCCGTCGTGTTTTGTCGAATAAGTTCGTTTTTATATTGCTTTCTCAACTAGCTTCAGTAAACTTCAGTACAATTAAAAAGTGGCAACACTGTAGTGTCATCCCTTTCAAACCAGGGAGCAAAAAAGGGAGGACACTACAGTGTTGCCACTTTTTAATATCTACTCTTTATGGGCAAGCTAAGCTAGTTGAGAAAGCAACATAAACGAACTTTGCCGACAAAATACGATGACAAAACATAAAATTCATAATTCATTTATTTATTTCTTTAGCATAGGTATAGTTAGGTAGGTAGGTAGGTTAGGGTTATACATCTGTACAAGCATTCTATATTATAAGAAAAGGGTTCGACGATAGTGTCAGCAAACAGAATGTTATCAACTGAAACCAGTTATCTTTTAGATTACAGGCATTAGAGCAATCGAAGGGCCCTAAAAACGCTAAAATTTCAAATAAAACGGTACTTTTGTTGAAAATTTTGAACATATATTTTTTCTTTTGTCAGTCAAACAACAAATGTCAAAGATCTTCTTCTTCTCTTTTAAGATATGGCTTTTCTGTCCTAATTAATAGGACAATTTCGCCAGTGTCAAGGTAAACCCTCTTTGAGAGAAACGTTGTACGGTGATTGTAGTTTTTGCAACTTGATAGTAAAATTCCAGAAACCACGCGGAGACAACTTGCGCATTAAAAAATGTCAGACACGAGAGCAATATAGAATTTTGTGATCACTGTTCACTGTTAAGGTTAATCGCCGCATAAAACACTATCAAAATTATACTTCAACTAGCCAGAGAAACAGAAATAGCAAAATTAGATATTGTCTACATCCGCTATGTTCGAATGCTACAAATCGAATCATTGTCAAAGATGAAGCGCGTTAAAGTTTAGCACGGCGTGACGTCACTGGCTACATCTTTTTTTTGACAAACGAAAAAATTCGCATAATAATCTAACCGAGACGGACTAACTAGATTTTTTAGGGCGTACAGTCAAGTGCATAAATATATGTACGTTTCCAAGTCGTCAAAAATATCTATACCTACACTAGTGATGTAACGAATATTCACATTCGCATTCGCATTCGCGAATATTCGCATAATTTTGCATATTCGCATTCGCAAAATTTCTGCGAATGTTTTGCGAATATGAATATCAGAACAAATACAATTATTAGATAATAGTAGGTTAATACAATCAAAATACATTCATTTCTTATGTTTTTTATAAAAAAAATAACAACCTTGTAATCGCATTATCAGAATTCACTTAATCATTTGGTATTAAGTATTTTTATTTATTTACTTCGCGATGCGTTCGTATAAACTCGGTTATTCTCGGAACAAAATACAAACGGAGCGCACTTCGTCCGAACGAGACTGCCATAGACAATTTGGCGCCAGAACGAAAAACTGAATATTCGCATTCGCATTCAAAAAATGACATTCGTTTATAACTAACCTACACCTTTAAATAGCGGCCACACCGCTGCTTACGAAACGATGACAGTACGGAACCGCAGTGACGCATGCATCGTATGGTCACCATTTTTATTGCATGCTCTCCACACCGCTGCTGAAAATACGCAAACGGTGCGGAAGCGCAGTGACGTGCCGTAAACGTCAGGACATCACCGTACACTCTCCACCAAAAGTCGTGACGTTTACGCCACTGGCTGGCTGTATAGATATTTATGCCCTCGACTGTGTAATACATAAACTGCACCCGAAACACGTCCAAGTCATCCCCGAAGACGGCCCATTGTGGCCTCCCCTCGTACAAGATGGCCGCCACCTGCGCGGCAGATGCGCCCCCAGCTTGCGCGTACGCAATTACTGCGTCTATGGTGTAGTTTATGGTAATAAAACATTAATGCTAGGCTATGACTATGACACTACGTGGAAAACTAGCCTTAAAGGGTAAATGACATCATCCTACTATAAAATCCTCCTAAATCCTGTTAATCGTTCAAAGGTTAACTGGAAGAGATCCATTTAAGGGACAGATATGGCCGGTGAAATTACTGGCAGTTGAGGTATCCCATCTTAGGCCTCTAGGTTAGCAACGCATCTGCAATCCCCCTGGTGTTGCAGGTGTATGGGCGGTGGTGATCTCTTACCATCAGGAGACCCACTTGCTCGTTTGCCATCCATTCGAATAAAAAAAATACATATAAACGCTTTATCACTGTAAGATAATACGAAACTACGAGGGTGTACTTGTGGTGCCAGGTGGGCCAGTGTTGCCACAAAAAATAAAGAGGGAGTCGGCCATTTTGAATTCGGGGGCTATATCCGGCGGAAGAGCAGATCCAATCATTCTCTTTTAAAATAGGGATGAAATCGGAAACAAGGTGTTTGGAATCGGATGTTGGAAAAAATAATTCTGGGCGTGCGAAATTTAATGTTCCACACAATTTTATTGTTTTTAACACAGGTCAATTTACATTTACATTGTAGTACGAAGAATGTCAGTGTAAAAGTTCATGTCTCTAATCTAAACATAGCGGTTGGTAATCCTGGAGTTTGTTTTGTCACATGGTTACATCCCGACTCATTTCGATCCGTGAGAATATCCGAATAAAATAAAAAGCCTATCCTAACATTATTCTCGAATAATGTCATCAAAATAAAAACGCTACGAGTTTTTACAAAGAGAGTCGGCGTAGGTAACTGTTTTTTTTGATTAGGTACATTTTGCGATATACTTGGAATATAATCCCAGCTTATTTACGTCCCACTGCTGGGCACAGGCCTCCTCTCAGAATGAGAGAGCTTGGGCCGTAGTTCCCACGCGGGCCCAGTGCGGATTGGGAACTTCCACACACCATTGAATTACTTCGCAGGTTTGTGCAGGTTTCCTCACGATGTTTTCCTTCACCGTAAAGCTCGTGGTAAATTTCAA
The DNA here is from genome assembly GCF_025370935.1 of Choristoneura fumiferana. NCBI lineage: Eukaryota > Metazoa > Arthropoda > Insecta > Lepidoptera > Tortricidae > Choristoneura > Choristoneura fumiferana. The sequence goes on along the minus strand of NC_133497.1, from coordinate 8,835,450 downwards.
ATGTAATTTCGCACATGAATTCCGAAAAACTGAGAGGTGCGAGCCGGGGTTTGAACCCACGATCCTCTGCTTGAGAGGCCATAGGTCAAACCGCTTGGCCACCACGGCTTCCACCACGGGGATATACTTGGAAATCTTTTATATAAACCAGCTCTCATCCTAAAAACGTCGATCTTATGTGGGATCCAAGACCAAGACTGGTCTTGGTCAAAGAATATTTCAATATTTGAATAAGAATATTCTTTATCGCACAACTCAAATCATTATTTATTTATTATTTATTTATTATATATTGCATACAATACATAAGCTCTTAAAGTTAACATGAACCGGTAATATAGCATTTGTTGTTATAATTGTTATTATCTATGTATTTACTATTTAAAATCTTTTCTTTTACAGACTAATTTTGTACTTATATTAATTAATGAATCATACAATAACTTAACTTAATAAAGGAATAAGCAAGATAACTACCAACGTATATAAAACCAGCGCAGCGCTACTTACGTGGCTGCAAAAGTGTATAACACATTGCCTGTAGAAATTAAGTCACTCAAACACACACAATTTTGCCAGCTCTGAAAAAGTTTGTTATCGAGTTATGTCCCTATAGCTTAAATGAATATTATAATTTTAACTGTTAGTTATTAAGTGAAATGTATCTAGCTACACCCACTGGGTAAAATTATATTGATTCTACCTGTATTGCATAACACCAGCATGTACCTTATACATATAATTTATGGCTTTATTAAATAAATAAAATAAACTTATCCGACAAAATTCGATGGAAAAGCATTATTGAATAGATCTGTAAATAACTGATCGTCGTGTGGGTCCGCGCCCGCGCCGTTAGTTTAACGAGTGCCGTACAAATATTGATATTGTCTTACGCCCGGCTGCAAAAATGGTGTCGGACGGTTTATAGGGAGAACAAAAAACTGTGAAATTGTTTATTGCTCGTATACAACGAAGTGTTTTAGACGTAGGCACAAGTTTTGAGACGAAATGACACAATCCTATTTACTGTCATTCTATAGTAAATTGTACTTCATCATCATCATCATCATCCCAGCCTATATACGTCCCACTGCTGGGCACAGGCCTCCTCTCAGAACAAGAGGGCTTGGGCCATAGTTCCCACGCGGGCCCAGTGCGGATTGGGAACTTCGCACGCACCATTGAATCGCTTCGCTGGTTTGTGCAGGTTTCCTCACGATGTTTTCCTTCACCGCAAAGCTCGTGGTAAATTTCAAATGTAATTCCGCACATGAATTTCGAAAAACTCAGAGGTGCGAGCCGGGGTTCGAACCCACGACCCTCTGCTTGAGAGGCGATAGGTCAAACCATTAGGCCACCACGGCTTGTAAATTGTACTTATCCGGATTAAAATAATAGGCGACGGAAGTGAGTTCGTTACGTGAGAAAAGTTATTCCTAAAACAAAAATTATGATTATCTCCTTATTTTTTTTTCTTTTCTTATTCTCGGGCACTGGCAACACCGCACAAAAGCGCGGGAAACTAACAAAATGGCGGACGCTATAAAATCTCGCGTTACGGCAACTTCCTCTAATACTTCACGCCATTAAGCAGGGGTGCAGCGGGGCACGTGTGCTTACAATAGGGGTGTTCCAGATGGCTGCTTGTGACGTAATGCGGGCAACTTGTTGATTGTCTGGCAGCGCCTTTATGGGTATGCAGGAGAATGCGAAAGAGAGTGTAGCACTTTTTAGGGCTCCGGAGCCAAAATGGCAAAAACGGAACCCTTATAGTTTCGCCATGTCTGTCTGTCTGTTTGTCCGTCCGCGGCTTTGCTCAGGGACTGAAAATGCTAGAAAGCTGTAAATTTGCACGGATATATATGTAAACTATGCCGACAAAATGGTACAATAGACGTAAAGTGGGGGTGATTTTTTTTCAGGATGGTAGTAAGTATATCAAACTTTCAAGGAAAACTATAACAGCTAAGTTTGCTTGAGAATTATTACTATTCTAAGAGTAAATAGCAGCCTAAGGTATAAAATATACTTAAACTTGGAAGATTCCGTATAAAATACGAAATCCTTAGAAGAATATTACTTAATTTTTTCGTAATGGCTACGGAACCCTATTTCGGGCGTGTGCGACACGCTCTTGGCCGGTTTTTTTTAATTATAGAGGAGGCAAAGGAGCGATTCTGACAGTATGGTAAATGTTTCCGTACACACATAGACGATGCTCAAATTGTTCAATCTGTCGGCACCGCGTCAAAGGCCTCTAAAGTCTAAAATTTAGACGAAAATTTTCAGCGGTGTTAAACTAACACAAGCGCCCTGCTGAAATACTTAGGATTCAATTCAAATGCGACTTTGCCAGTTTTTTTAGCGGCTTTCATCCATGCCGACTTTGCCATTTGATTTCTAATCTAGAAATGAAAGTACATAATATGTAGTATCTTTATTTTTGTCAAATTAGTTGCTCCATTTTATATACGCGTCCCCAAGTATCGCCCCTTCGCACACAATTAATTTTAAGTCTTGCGGGGGAGTTCCACAACTGTCGCGCACATGGCTCAGCCCACGGGGATTTCTATTTATTTATGGTGAGGTTTGATACAAACACGCGTCCATTTTGTATTTATTAAGTTTAGTTTTGTGTGACAGCGACATAAAAAAAGTTATTGTAAGCTGGAAGCTTAATCCTTTCTAAAAGATATAGTGAAAACTTGGCTGCATGGTGTTAAACCTTTGCCCTTTTCCTGAAAATCCATACTAATATTATAAATGCGAAAGTGTGTGTGTTTGTGTGTATGTTTGTCCGACTTTCACGCCGTAACGGAGCGACGGATCGACGTGATTTTTGGCATAGAGATAGTTTATGGGCCCGAGAGTGACATAGGCTACTTTTTATCGCGAAAAATGCACAGTTCCCGAGGGAACAGCGCGCGATAACCGAATACCACGCGGGCGGAGCCACGGGCAAAATCTAGTAATAATATATTTAAAAAAATCTTCACTAACCTATCAAAGCTTGTTAAGTTTAAAAAAAAGTAGTAATCTTGTATTTTTTTTCTTTAAGGCACAGAACTCATAAAAGCCGTTATCCAATATCGAAATTAATCCATCAGTCATGACTAATATTTAGTCAGTTCACCTTTCTACTCCCAGTAGGTACTTTTGTGCAAACTGCGTGAATCTGCAAAATTGGACACATCTAATAAAAATAGCAGTAAATATCTTGCATTAACTTCACGGCGTTTTAGCGAAAAAAGGATACAATTTCACAGATTTTTTAAACATTTTCAGTAAGTAGTTAGTTTTACTGCGATAGTATAGTCGGTAGACTTGTAATATGGGAATAGGTGAAAATGACGTTTTGCCGTCGTTACACGTCACGTCGTCATTTCGCTTCGGCCGAGCCGATGGACGTGTTTTTCGCTTTTATTGCGTGGACTTAAAGCGTTTTTTGATGAAGCAAATTCCGCGTCGATAGATGTCAGGAGATCCTAATACCGAATTTACACAATCATGTTCGCTATTCGCGACAAACAGTCGTAGATGGCAGCATGCGACTTCATTTGCGAAGAATTCGTTATCCTGTGGGTGGGAGGGACTACGCAATTTTTCGGAGCAAAAGTAACCCATGTGTTAACCTCTCCGATTATAAACTATACTTGGTTTGAATAGGTATTTAACTAAATGTAAACAAATGTAAAAGCCTTGAATGTACCAAATCTGGCAGCTGAAGTTTGTTTACATTTAGTGAAATACCTATCCAAACCAAGTATAAGTGTATCGAATATCATTCAAATCGTTCAGAAGTTTTTACATATACGTATAAGTACATCTATCTATCCTTACTAAGCTGAAGAATGTGTAGGTACAATAGACAATAAGACATGACATTGAAATCCAAGTAATCTATTGCTAAATTCAAGACCAATTCTTTCTGTTTTTTAAAAATCTATTGGCCACGTTCTCAATTTGAAATGGCGTCGCGCTCCATTACAAAGCGTTGCTAACGTTATAAATTTAATTGTGATTTCGAAAAAAGAATCGGAACGTTTTTGTTCGTCACGCTTGTGAGCGGGCAACGACCGGCCAGTGTTAACGTTTGAAAAAACACCCCGCTGTAGTCTATGGGTAGTCTATGGATGGTGGCCAGTAATTCAATTTAGTATATTTTTTTTACTTAATAAATGTAATTGCCGCATTTACATGCACTAATTAATAAAATACTGAAATATTTACCACGACAAAAATATTATTATAGTAGAGAATACGTGAGGTACTAAGGTATGTACTATATGGTTTGATTTAAAGAAACAAAACTGAAACCATCATCTACAATTTTACAACTCATTTGTTAAAAAGAATGTCTAGTTTTTCTGAGCACGCGGCTAAATTACCATTTAACCGGCTACTTACCCTAATTTAGCTCTAAAATTGCTTGCAACACCACAGACCCAACCTATTACCCTGGAATCAGCCAAGCGTGAAACAACGCCATCTGTGTTCATTAGAAGTAAATCGAATAGTCTCCCGAGGGGCCAAATGGAAACCGCCGGAGGGGAGGCCATCTTTGATTTTCCTTAGTAGGTCACGAGGGTAAGGGTAAAGTATCGTAAATAAGGGAATTGAAATACGAAAGGTTACATTTTTAATAACCATGCTTTCTTTAAAGTGCTTGATGTGTTTTTTTTTAAGATTTCGAGGTTTATAGCTACGTTAAGTTAAACTCTGTTAATCGACGATTCTAAGTGCAGTTAGACGAATAGATGCTTCTAGAATTCATGTACTACAACCCTGACCTAAAAATTATGGTAGCTTTTAATAAATAATGTACTGCGGCCAACCTTGAACAGTACCATGTCACATTAACAAATCATACATGCGTTACCATTATAAAGCGGTTAAAGCGACAAGGTACGTTTATGAAACGTCGATGTTAAATAGACAATGCAGCGCAAAAATTATAGTGCTTGTACTTAGTGGCATCCGGTTGAGAGGACCATGAATTCTCGATATCCGGCCTCGAAGGACCGTGAAGTAATGATACTTAAGTGTTAGTTGTATCGATCGAGTTTGTAATCGGTTTTATAACGTTGCTTCTTAGTTTACTAAAATAGACGGTGAACTAATAAAGGTCAATGTACTACGTTTTATTAATAAAGGTTGTATATAAATATAATGTTTATGCTTACATTGAAATAACTTGCACGTGGCTTGATATAAAATTAGACATAATGCCAGTTTCTCACTTAAAATTAATATAGTTAAACAAGTAAAGGCCAACAACCCATTTACTGACGCAGTGTAAGCTTAGTGCATAAGTGACAAGACAGAATAACATACTCATTTCATTGCTTAAGATAAAATAAACTTAGCCGTAACAACTACGGTTAAAATTAAAGCTCTCTTACTCATACTTGTTCACGATGAGAAGGAAGCGCTGTCGTCACTTCAACTACCAGTACTCAATGACGTTATAAATCAGCGATTTGAAGTATGCAATGTGTTTAGTAAATATGTATCCACCAATGACAATAATGACGTAATCAATAACGACTCACTGTTTATAAAACAATAATTGCTCGTCGATGTTCAGAAAGCGCTGAACGAACAAACCAAACAAACAGAACACGCATTTCGGATTGTGGACTAGGCACCACAAACATCAATAATGTGAAAGTTATTGATGTCGCTAGTAAGATGTCTTTGAAACTTCAGGAAATATGAAATCTTGGTGAAAACCATTGACACAGTCTGTTTGTCTACTTTTGTGATCTTATCACCCTTCAATAAAAGTTGTAAGGAAATAATAACAAACATCGCTGTCGCTTTAGGAAAGCAAGGATGAAAATTCCAAAAATAACTTTTTATTTCATTGTATTATTTGTATGCAAAACTGGATTTTACAGCGCATTGTTTTGTTACTGTAATTCTGTTATTTTTTATTGATAAGTAAATAAGTTTTTTTTATTTTTTTAAACAATGAATTTTTAAATTAATAAAACGGGCTTCCTCTTCCAAAGGCAGCGCAGCGCGGGCGTTGTACCTAAGACGCTAGCGGCGTTGCCTCGTTGCACTGCAAGGCTCAGTCTTTGGGCGAAGAAAAAGCCTGCTTTTTGGTCGCCAGAGACGCCGATTAGTTTGTCCGACACTTCTTTCATAAATAAGTTCTCCACTCCAAAATTACCAGGGTGACATTATCGTAAAGAGTCACCCACCTCCCCAACCAACAGATATTCAAACGCGTCTTGTTTTATTTCGGAGTAAGTAGGTACTAGGCTTACAGAAACTCAAAGAGCCGCCCCCATAGACAAACAATGGGCTTTTCATTAGCAGAATCCTCTTGAGATATATCGCACATTATCGCAGCTGTAGGCTTGAGAATGAGGGGAGCTTTGTATCCACCCTAATTTTATACGATTCGTATTGACAAGTTGATGTATTTCGCGTCTAAGCTAGAATGCGGCTGTCCTTGTCGCTTTGGTTGTGTAAGAACAAGAGCTGAGAGGTAAGAAGAGTATAAAATATAGTTAAATGTCAATATTTTAAGCTTCGAAAGATTACCGTATCGTGTGACTACCTAGTTTTCTATCGCTATGTGAATTTAAAGGCCAAATTACATTTGAAATCATTTTATACGACGTCACATTACATCATTCAATCATGCAATCTAATGTAACGTATCTAGATTCTGATTGGTTACAGCTTGACCAATCAGAGCGCTCAATCCCGCGGAGATGCGCGCCGCCGCGCAAGCGCATCCTGCCGTTCCTTTTTCAAAAAAGGAAATCTGATAGTTTTTTAATTACACTAGGGTGATCGTTGGTTTGTTAAAGTCGTTGGACCGTTAAAAATGTTTTCCTGTTAGAAATGCCTTTGAACCTTACTTCCGTTTTTAACTATGAACGTATCTTGTCTATTTAAGACTATTCTTTTACTTTAAATACCTGTATAATATGTCTATCTGTATATGTAACTAAATCATGCTGGCATGTTATCAATCCGCACGACGAAACGGAACGCTTTTGGCATCTGTCAGTCATCAATTCGCCACTATGCAAAAACGAAACGCAGTTCCGAGAAGCGCGAACGCATCCGAAATGTCACGTTTTACGTCACAGCGGCTTCCTGGTGCAATCCCTAGTCTAATGATAGAGCGTTGACGTCAAGAGCGATCTAGTTCTGTAATAGAATAGAAATAAACTATTGTTGTGTACTAAACGTGGGACTAAACGCAAGTAAAAAACTATTAGTAACAAATTACATAATAAAAAAACACGTGACATACTTACAATTTTTTGTTTGAGAGGTTTCGTATGATAAAAAAAGTTTATTTTTCGTGTAAATCGAAAATCTAAAAAAATTAAATACTTTTATTTTCTTACATGTAAAATTTATAGGCTATGTGAACGAATACATAAAGCTATGTAAGTTTTATTTAAGTAGTGCTTAAGTATATTTTAAAGTACTATAGGTAGTTTCAATTGAACCGGTGGTGGAGTGATAACTGGCATGAAATATTTTTAGACACTGACATTTACTTTTTTAAATTAATTCAAGAATTTCTACGCAAACAGGTGAACCGAAACGCAAGGTGTGTTTAGTGCACAAAGGATCCAAAATGGAGAATCAATAGTGCTTAGTATTAAAGTGAGAGGTTTATAAAATTGTGCACATTTATTAAATTGGAGATGTAATAGGTATGCGAGGTAGCTCTGAGATAGGAATATTTTTAAGCTAATAGCAGGAGCAGGAGCTCTTGATGCAGAAATTTCAATTATAAGACAAACAAGCAAGTAGGTCACTTGATGGCAAAATACTGAATTGTACGTAGGATCTTCTCTAAGAAGATTGGCTACGTAAGCTACTTGCGAGCACATGATCGACGCCGACGGAGTTGAAGCCGTTGCCTTGGCCGAAAGCGGCCAGATCAGATCATCATTTATTAAACACATTGGTTGACAGAATGGAAAACTGAAATAGACAAGAAGAAATAAAAAAAGATCATGGCTCTTTAAAACACAGATCTCCTCCGTGACACCAAAGGAATACAAATAAACCATAAATAACCTGAGAGGACTAAAGCTGACATTTAGCGCAGCCAATTTCTCAGACTGCATATAACTTTTGATTTTTTGGACACCAAACACTTAGCAAAAACGACTATGATTTAAAATACTAATGCAGCGAGGGGAACAGCCAAAAAGCGTTTTGACTGCAATAAAGGGCTCTAGTTGCATTTGTAAATGCCATTGGTCTGTGCAGTGGTCACATTGTGTAGTTAAAATTAGGGTTGAAAGTGCACCCCTTTTTGAAACACGTCTCTTTTCATCTCAAAAGTTTACAAATAAAGAAGAGTGGGACAAAGAAGTAGGATCTACGTAAATTTTCGCCCAAAGACCTCATTTGACATAATCTCGACTCGACACATTGCAGCGCTAGCGTTTTCTGTATTGATTGTTTATTATGTGACGTTCAATTTAGTCATTGTAATGTAATATGGTGAGAGATAACAGGTTAAACTATTATAACCCTATAAAAGCGATTGTTCGAAGAATTATATAACTTTCCAGTAAATAAAGCTCAAAATGGGAATTCTGTATTACACATAATATGTCTAAATCATGAGAATCGCACGGCTCCGATAAAAAGTGAAATGAGCTCAACCTTGCAGCCATCTTGAAGAAAAATTACAACACACACCGAAGCATACACAAAACAATATCAACTCTAACAACCAACAGAGAAAGAAGACTCGCGTGAGTTTTATAAGCGAAGTTAACAAAACATATGAGTGAGTAAAAGTAGACTTTAAAGCTGCAAGCGTAAAACGATGTGGAATGCATGCAGCAAAGCGTGATGGACTAAAAAGCCGTGGCGCGTGACATGCAGCCAGCCACGCACCTGTAGCTTAGAAACGGGGAGATAATGGAGTGTAGCTGGCAGCCTGGCAACATAGAAAATTGGCGGGAGTTTTGATTTTGGAACGTTCATAACTTACGAGTCGGGGAATTTTTCTTTCTGATATCCATAGACAAAGAGGGCAGATTATTAATATCTGATAAGATTTCTTGACAATTAAGAAATGTTATCGTATCGATAGCATTACTTAATTAAATAAAATGAGAAGATATAATTTTTACTTTTATTGGCCGTTGGGGCCGAGTTCTCGAATGGAGATCTCGGATCGGCAAGCGCAGCGTAGGACATCCACCAACGAGTTGGACGGATGACCTGGTTAATGCCGCGGGTTCACGGTGGATGCAGGCCGCTTCCAACCGTAGCAACTGGAGGCCTATGTCCAACAGGACGTCCTACGGCTGATATGATGATGACGATGAAAATGTAATAGCTCCCTTTCAACAAATTGTGTATGCAGCTTCCTATTCTTCTGTTCTATTGATGATATCCGAAACAATCGACTTAGTATCTATTAAACACTGCATGGTAAATTGGACACCCATGTAAATAACTTGTATCAAATTCTGTAAAAAAAAACACGCTTCGATTAGTTCAATCGAACCATAACGAATAAAGCATTTGACTATAGCAAATTGCTAGCATTAACTCTACTCACGTTTGTACAACCACCGCCTCTAATAATAGCAACCCCTATTCGCAATGCCGACCCCAAAACTAAGCTAATTAGTAAAAGGAATTAGTTATATTTACAGAGCTGTCACCATTAAGGTCTAGCACGTGGCGGGACCAAAATTAGATTAAGCAACATATGCTAGTGAAGTTAAATTGGTCGAGGAAGTCAATAGTTAGAATTAAAAAACTATCTCTCGAAACTTTCACTGTATTAAGTTTTCCCGGGACTTAATTAGACTTGCGGGCCACATGCCCACATCGTCACTACTTTTGAAAAGCTCAAAAGTTACCATTTTTCTGAGTGAACTTTATGAACATGCACGCTCCGATGTGGTAAATATGTAGATACTAATGCAAGATGACTGCACATTTCCTTCCTATAGTTTACAAACAGGATAGCATAGCCACAAAAGCTTGTAAACTGTAAATTCATCGAAAGAAGCTACTACTACTACTAATTCACTGTCAAAAAGCAGCCGCTGTTGCCAAATCCAGGCTTGTATGTGTTTTGTATGAATCATCCCTTTGTCCGGTGCCCTTGGTCTCTGTTTACGTTTGGATATGGGTTTACAGCTTCTGCAATCAGGGCATTGTTTCGATCTTTGTTTATGACACAATTTTGAATTACATTTACATTGACGACTTATTTTCAGTGAGTTTCAGGAACATGTCCTCATTAAGAATTTACGAGTCATATTTAACACAATGTAGAAGCATTGGCGTTTTTCAACCACATAGTGTCTGAAGAGAGGCTTTTGTCCAGCAGTAAATACGGTTAAAATCCAGTCCTTTCCTTTCCAATCTCACGGTAAATAGGCGCTACGTGCTTGGGAAGCCCCCGAAGGGCTCGAATCGGACGAAACGCCAGGATTCATTCCATTCCATTGTTTGATTGTATCCCTCTACAATGTTAATTTACGACGAATTAATTGTCATTTGCAGCGCTAAGTTTTTATCTTGTTCCTTTTCCCACAAACAATGTGTAAAGAGCTCAGAAAAATCCATCGGAAACCCAACGAGTTACAGAGTTTCACATGGGTTTCATTACACATTATTTTTTACACTGGCAACATCCAGCGTGTAGGTTTCACCAGATATCGCCAACATCCGTTGTCCCTTCCTGTGCGGTCAGCGATTCAAGTTTATCTCGATTAGCAGCTTGGTTTTGTATGAAAGGCAATAAATGACAACGTTTACTTTGTTTTATTATTTTATTGAGCTTTAACAATAATAAATCATATCGTAGGACACTTGACACCAATTGACCTTGTCCCAAACTAAGCAAAGCTTGTACTATGGATACTAGGCAACGGATAAACATACTTCTATAGATAAATACAATACTTAAATACATATTAAACATCCAAGACCCGAGAGCAACCATTCCTAATATTCATACAAATATCTGCCCCGGCCAGGAATCGAACCCGGGACCTCGAGCTTCGTAGTCAGGTTCTTTAACCGCTTTGCCATCCGGTCGTCAAATAATCAACAATATTATACAGCTCCACTGATGTATATATATTTTACAATGAGAGTTAATATAATTGTCCTGGAAGCACGTCCTACAACCTTACCAAAAATTTATCAAGGCTATGTTTACCTACCATTTCTTTCTATCACATGGTATAAGACGAGGGTAGAAAGAGATGGTGAATGCTATCGCGAACGAACTACAAGCTTATTGAAAGTATATTTCGCATTTCACACAGTTTCCATAAGCATCTGTAAACTATCAATTAATGAGGTTCCCACATAAACCGTTCGATTACTGTCATCACACCTTCATTTAGTTCCAAATTAGATTGTTCCAATTTTAAGAAACAAAACGTGACCGGCTCATTAAAAGCGATGATGCTGGCCGGTTGGAATTAATCTGTCGTTATCCGTATTGTCGACGGCGTGGGAACCAAATAAAAAAAGTGTTCTTTCATAATCTATGATTCGAATTTGGAGTTCGAAGTTTAAATCTCGCCTCTCTAGTGACTGATTTTAATTTTGTGCATGTAATGTTGCCAATGCAATAAAAGATATCGATAGCAAAAAAATGCTGTTAAAAATAGTTTTTAATAAAAACATAGTATAACTTCCAAGAGAACCATAAAAAGGTGCCCTCGATTACCGCAGACAATTCAGTATTGCCGCAACTTGTTCTAAAAAGAAACACTCGTTCATTACATACAAGGCCATGTGCGTTTGCTTAGCGCCAATCTGAGCTTTAAGGCTTTGTAGAAGGAGTCAAGAGCTTGAGTAGACCCATTCTCACGGTACTTGACTTTATTTTTAATCTTGAATCGATGCGGGAGACTGATATAATGTAACCTAGTGCGTATAAGGAGATGTTTACAAACAAGAAATACCATAGAAATTAGATGAAGTATTATTTTAATGAACTAAACTAGACTAATTATTATTTATCAACAATTCTGTCTTCTTTATTTATCAACTTCTGAACGGATTTGCATGAAATTTGGTATACGGGTAACATATACCCTGGATTAATATATAGGCTACTTTTTATCCCGAAATAATGTATAGTTCCTGTGGGATCAAAAAGCTTTTAACTACACACTAATTCTGCGCGAGCGAAGTCGCGGGCAAAAGCTAATGTCATTTATTTCAAATAACTTGGATTCATATCGTTAGTAACAGTTAACTTAGAAGCTATGTTACATAGTAGGTAGGCATTTCGTGGTCTTAAAATTTTGTTAATAAATTGTAGCCCTGGCCATTCCATAGGTACTGACATGGTTAATGATAAATAATATATAAAAACGCCTCACTTTTTACACGAAAGTCCAAAAATAGGATACATAATTAATGACTTTGTATATTGAGTTGAGGTCTCATTTTTCCGCCTCAAAATTTGGGTACCTAGTATGTTGAACAAGGCAACACACATCACAACAGAAATGGGGTAAATTAGTACATTCATTATTCCCTGCTGAAAAGGAATCTACATTTTAATCAATGCGTGTTTTTTGCAGTCCGCGGTACCCTCAATCTCCAGTTATCAGTAGATCAGTAATTATCTATTTTTAAAAAACAAAATCGTGTCCACAAACCAGCCCTTGTAACGGTCAACATCCCGTTTCTCACGTAAGTAATTGTCCTTCATGAATTCACTTCACGTACTTTGTTTTTACTTTTTAAATGCGGTTGCTGTTACGTTTTTTTACTTTGTATCCGTGGGAGATGTCCTGTCTATTATTAGTTGGCGCCAAAAGGATAAATTATGACGTACCAAGTTAAATTTGCGGATGGCTGTGGCGCTACAGTCTATCATCAGCCTAGAATTTAGTATGAAAGTGGTAAAGTTGCAGATTTTATCGGTAGCACGAATAAAATTGTAATTACGCGCACTCGATACCATGACAGTTTTTTTTTAAATTTGTAACATCAAGGCGTGAGAAGCGTTCATTCAGCTAGGTGTTTACACTTTTTCAATAATAAAATTAGTGTTAGATTGCCCTTTGAAATTGACTTTTATGCGGTTATTAAAAGGTGAAGCTTTTAAAGGCCATTAATCGTAACAACTTGATGGAACACATCGTTAACGCTTTCTGTGTTGAGAAATTACGTGAATTAAAAAAAAGTTTGTTAATTACTTCTTTAGTTATGGCACAATGAATCTAATCCCTAAAGTGTTAAGGTATAAATTGAGTGAGTATCTATGTTTGTTTACATCGCATTGGGCCGGAAAAGTCGTGTGTAACGTAACGGATATCTTTTCGCTGTTTCTGTCTCGCTTACTCTGTTCTGCGGGCGGATACGGAACAACGATTTTTAAGAGTTAGTGACCTGTGTAAGTATTCCTTAAAAACATTTTTTTCAGATTCAGAAACAAAAAAAAACTTTAGCGTTCACATTAGCTAACTGATTTAACCGATTGCAGTATTATTCTAAAACATTCTTTACTATTTCCCGCGCCTTCGTCTGCAGAGAATTCATAGCTATTCCGCGGGAGCTGTTATTTTTCCGAATTTTACTCTTAAAAAAAACTTTCGTTTTTTTTTTAAATCTGATTCTGAATTCAATAAAGATAAAAAAAGGCAGGTTGGGACATTTGCGGTTTTTATTTATATAGAAGAAGAAGATAGATGGAACAAACAAAAATCATATAATTGTAACTCATCATTATATGTATCCTAAATCTCATTAGCGCTGGCAACACCGGTGTCGCAACGCTCTCACGCTCCGTGGGAACCTCACCTTTCTTGTCGCTCGATACTGCGAGCGATCGGCCGGCATGGCATAGACAATTGGGAGCGCAATCTATACTCTATGACTTTACGACTGCGTTATGGTGGCAGTTTACGCAAATAAACATGATTCCGCGATAAAATGTCGCTCTTTGTCCAAAGAATCGAACTCACACATATAAAGTTTAAATATAATCTTTCGACTGTTCAGGTTTAGTTTTCATAGTTTCAGAAAACAAAAATAGCTAGAAACATAGAAAACAATCCGTAACTCACTCAAATTTTTTCCTTGGCAATTCCACTCAAATCCGTAACACCTTGAACCTATACTACTCAATACTGGCTGAATAGAATACAAATACAACCTGCTTTTTCAAACAGACAGGTGACAACATAATAAAAAAAACTGACTTCCGGAAGCGAAACTGGCGAAATATTCAAAGAAAGAATTAGCAATACACAATGTGTCCGTTTACACAAATACATTTGCTACCAATCAAGCTCTTGTTACAACGAGTTAAGATTTAGAATTGATTAGCTACATTGAATAAGTTAGTCGTGTTGAAATAAGTTCCCACGCTGTTCGAAGAAGTTGGATATTTGAAAATTGAATTTCGAAAGGGTTGCCAAGTTGCCATAAAACATCTGGTGGGCAGATGCATTTCCGAATTTTGTAAATTTCGTAGTTTTGAACACTGCTTTGTAATTACTTGTATAAGTATTGTTGTTTTTTAAGCAAAATGTTTCGAATTGCATTGTTGTGTGAAACATCTTTCGTTTAGTTCCGGTACAAGTTTCACACGGTTTACTTAAACATATTTTTCTATTCTGGCAACATTGGATGGTCCTTCCGAGCCAGATAATAAAAGTGAAATCCTTAATATTTCAAAGCGTATCATCCTACGTGTTTTATCTAAACCGTGAAGGCGTTGTATAAAAGATGTAAGTACAATTCAAAACTTTACAAAGGCCTTATTATAAAAGAAATAAGTGCGTTCTTTTCGGCTTCGTCATGTCGTATCATTAGAAGTCAACGCTCGTGATCAAAATTAATCGGATTACTGCGTCGGCGCACAAAAAAAAGCGGTCAAGTTCGAGTAGTTTTAAAAAGCATAAAATTAAATTATATTCCTCTTTTTAGGGGTCCGGAGCCAAAATCGGAACCATTATAGTTTCGTCAAGTCCGTCTGTCTGTCTGTCCGTCCGTATGTCACAGGCATTTTACTCGAAAACTACAAGATGTATATCAATGTAATTTGGAGTACAGATGTCTTGTGAAAGCTGCTATTTAGTTTTGTAGTTATATGTATAATGTTTATATATATATATATATATATTTATAGGGGGGCACTCACACACGAAACAGAAATTGAATTTTTTTTTAACTCGCATCAACGTGTGGCACGTAGTTCGACAGCTCTTTCTAAAAGATATTAAAGTTTCTCAAGAAATTTTTGACACTTACACTATTTAATACGAGAGCGAGAGGGACCACACGACACGAACTTCGAGTTTCGAGATTCGTAGTAGCCCTGCAGGCTTGCTTGCGATTAGTTGCGATTCTAGCACCTAAGCTAGAGCTAAGCTACTCAAAAGACATTGAACCTTATGGTAGTAAAATATTACGCATGAAGAAAGACTTTATATTACGACGTGTCATGATTTACTTGCACGGAGAAACAAAGACATATGACTGGTAGTCAAAGCATACAAGTTCAAACCCTACTTCACAGACGAAAAGCTCAAAATAGAACACAATTTAAAGATATATGTAGACGTATAACCTACTATGATTGTAATTATGTTGAATAGATTTTTGAACCCTTTATAATTTGTATAGTGAACCGTAATAAGAGCTCTAATGCGTGAGAAAACATTCTGTTAACTGTTTCTTGGAGATAAGATTAAGTTAATAAACTTAACCTAGTTATTTTATCTTCTGTGATACAAACAGGTAATTCTGTAAATAAAGCTCAAAAAGTTGGATAAACACCGGCAGTTAGAAACATCATGATTTTTTTTCAATCATCATCATACAAGCAATCTATGCTTAAGGAGCACTATCTGTCATCTTGTAATTATTAGCCTTATTATAATTTTTTTTTTTTTTGTTGCTGTTTATCTCACTACCTATATTTATTTTGGACGTATATTATATGTACGATATAATTATGTATATATTCGTAGATGTATTGCTGTAACGTTTAAATTTTCTTATCTACTTTTGATGCACCACCTGTTGTAAACTAGTCCTTCCTTCTTTCTGTAAAAACGGTTGCCTGGAAGAGATCGCTCTTAAGCGATAAGGCCGCCTATTGCTCACCTTGTACTTTTTTGTCTGTGTATCTGTTTTCTGTATCGCTTACTATGTCTGGTCTGGTGTACAATAAAAGTCTTTGTATTGTATTGTATTGTACAAGCCGTAAGAGGGTTGGCGAGCGCAGTATAGGATGTGATGTGAGGAAGATTGCCAAGATGACGCTACTGCCCAT
>NC_133497.1:8766796-8816990 GCF_025370935.1 Choristoneura fumiferana | reverse complement strand
ACCTCACCTTTCTTGTCGCTCGATACTGCGAGCGATCGGCCGCATGGCATAGACAATGGGAGCGCAATCTATACTCTATGACTTTACGACTGCGTTATGGTGGCAGTTTACGCAAATAAAACATATTCGCGATAAAATGTCGCCTCTTTGTCCAAAGAATCGAACTCACACATATAAAGTTTAAATATAATCTTTCGACTGTTTCGAGGTAGGTTTCATTTTCATAGTTTCAGAAAACAAAAATAGCTAGAACATAGAAAACAATCCGTAACTCACTCAAATTTTTTCCTTGGCAATTCCACTCAAATCCGTAACACCTTGAACCTATACTACTCAATACTGGATGACTAGAATAGAATACAAAACAACCTGCTTTTTTCAAAGACAGAGGTGACAACATAATAAAAAAAAACTGACTTCCGGAAGCGAAAACTGGCGAAATATTCAAAGAAAGAATTAGCAATACACAACGTGTCCGTTTACACAAATACATTTGCTACCAATCAAGCTCTTGTTACAACGAGTTAAGATTTAGAATTGATTAGCTACATTGAATAAGTTAGTCGTGTTGAAATAAGTTCCCCGCTGTTCGAAGAAGTTGGATATTTGAAAATTGAATTTCGAAAGGGTTGCCAAGTTGCCATAAAAACATCTGGTGGCAGATGCATTTCCGAATTTTGTAAAGTTCGTAGTTTTGAACACTGCTTTGTAATTACTTGTATAAGTATTGTTGTTTTTTTAAGCAAAATGTTTCGAATTGCATTGTTGTGTGAAACATCTTTCGTTTAGTTCCGGTACAAGTTTCACACGGTTTACTTAAACATATTTTTCTATTCTGGCAACATTGGATGGTCCTTCCGAGCCAGATAATAAAAGTGAAATCCTTAATATTTCAAAGCGTATCATCCTACGTGTTTTATCTAAACGTGAAGGCGTTGTATAAAAGATGTAAGTACAATTCAAAACTTTACAAAGGCCTTATTATAAAAGAAAAATAAGTGCGTTCTTTTCGGCTTCGTCATGTCGTATCATTAGAAGTCAACGCTCGTGATCAAAATTAATCGGATTACTTAGCGCGCGGCGCACAAAAAAAAAAAGCGGTCAAGTTCGAGTAGTTTTAAAAAGCATAAAATTAAATTATATTCCTCTTTTTAGGGGTCCGGAGCCAAAATCGGAACCATTATAGTTTCGTCAAGTCCGTCTGTCTGTCTGTCCGTCCGTATGTCACAGGCATTTTACTCGAAAACTACAAGATGTATATCAATGAAATTTGGAGTACAGATGTCTTGTGAAAGCTGCTATTTAGTTTTGTAGTTATATTTCGTACAATAAAGAGTTTTACAATACAATACAATACAATACAAATTACACATATATTTATAGGGGGGGCACTCCACACACGAAACAGAAATTGTAATTTTTTTTTAACTCGCATCAACGTGTGGCACGTAGTTCGACAGCTCTTTCTAAAAGATATTAAAGTTTCTCAAGAAATTTTTGACACTTACACTATTTAATACGAGAGCGAGAGGGACCACACGACACGAACTTCGAGTTTCGAGATTCGTAGTAGCCCTGCAGGCTTGCTTGCGATTAGTTGCGATTCTAGCACCTAAGCTAGAGCTAAGCTACTCAAAAGACATTGAACCTTATGGTAGTAAAATATTACGCATGAAGAAAGACTTTATATTACGACGTGTCATGATTTACTAACACGGAGAAACAAAGACATATGACTGGTAGTCAAAGCATACAAGTTCAAACCCTACTTCACAGACGAAAAGCTCAAAATAGAACACAATTTAAAGATATAGACGTATAACCTACTATGATTGTAATTATGTTGAATAGATTTTTGAACCCTTTATAATTTGTTATAGTAAGAACATAAAATAAGAGCTCTAATGCGTGGGAAAACATTCTGTTAAATGTTTCTTGGAGATAAGATTAAGTTAATAAACTTAACCTAGTTATTTTATCTTCTGTGATACAAACAGGTAATTCTGTAAATAAAGCTCAAAAAAGATATGGATAAAACACCGGCAGTTAAAAACATCATGAAATTTTCTCAATCATCATCATACAAGCCGTAAGAGTACGTCAGTACTCAGTACTATTATATATTCTGTGGTAAGAGGGTTGGCGAGCGCAGAGGATGTGATGTGAGGAAGGTTGCCAAGATGACGCTACTGCCCATCTTCTGATCTTCTGGTATTATCCCTCAGCCGATTTCTATGGCGCCCTCGGCAAGAGAGGGGGGACAACGTTCTAATCTAACACCGGCGCCCCACTGGAAGGGAATTTAATTTAACTTTTATTGTAATTTTCTACTAACATATGTTAAGATAAATTGTTTAACAAAATGAGTCATGTTACTTGAATAAATTCATCATCATCATCATCCCAGCCTATATACGTCCCACTGCTGGGCACAGGCCTCCTCTCAGAACAAGAGGGCTTGGGCCATAGTTCCCACGCGGGCCCAGTGTGTATAAATTAATTTAATTATTATTATTATTATGATCGTAGCTGTCATAAGGTCGCCGGTGAGCAAAGTAATTGTTTTAGTTCAAAAGAAATATGTCCAGGTCAACTTTAGACGTAAGTTTCCAAGTTGATAGTTAAATTTCATCGCCGATTATATCACCTTACCAGTGATATCAAACGGAACGGTAACATAGCTGCGCACGCGCATCCCACGACCCCGCGACCTCACAGCAGCGGCTGCGTGGAGCGTGGAGTTAGAACGTTAGAGAAACAAATCATACGCTAACAGCTTTTGATTTATACGTTTAGACTAATAATGTACTGTTTTTTTATGATGTTTTATGTTGATTTGATTGTTAATGGCGTTAGGACACCCGATGGGACAAATTTCTTTTCGGTCACGTGTTTTAAGCTTTTGTATAAGGTCCACTTATAACTAGCAAATACAGAAATCACTTCCAACGGTCCGATTGACTAGAAGTGTGGTACGCTGTACGTATACTATGTATACATTCCATTTGTAAGAGATGACGTAGTCAGCTAACACAGAAAATGACTAAAATACTATTTAAATGAACATCACCAACCAATTTCATCGAAATATATACGCGGGTATTTCTAATTAAAACACGGCAACATTATCAAACTTTGAATTTGGAATCACGCGCGTCTTTAGAATTCCATTCCACGCGCCGTTCCCACGATCATTAGTGTTGATTTGTGCGCGGCCGAAACGCTGACCAGTAAGAATTTTCCAATTTCGAATTCCAATTTTTTTTTCTTCCGGAAATTTTCTGGTGTCACCCTGCGATGCCAGTGTTTTTTTCAATGAAACATTTAGAAATAAGGTCGGGTGACGTAATGCAATCATGAATGGAATACAAAATCCAAAACGTATCACATATCTACCAAAAAAATGGTCAGCTGTTTTGAAAATCCACCAGAACTTGTAAATCGTGTAATTTACGACACCATCCATTTCAAGGGAAGCTCGGCAAAATTTAATAAACACAAATACGTTCGGCGAACTGCAAAATATCCGTTGCGCAACAAAACCGCACAACTCAAAAATTCAAAGAAATTCGAACAGCACTGGCCGTTTTAGAAAAAAAAACATGTAATAACGCCAAGATGCTGGCTGCATACGGCGAGAAAAAAACACATCAGCTGTTGCATTACACCTTTTGCTTTCAGAATACCAATTTCAAACGTGGCCGTTCTAAAGTAAGACTCAATATACATCACACAGAATTTTACACCTTTCGAGGTGTATTTTGTATGAGAATTTGAGCCTCAATTTAAGGAGTAAACGGTTTAAATTGGCACGCACTTTTCTGGAGGCAGCTGGTGAATGTTTCGTTTCGATACAATAAATTGGCTTGAATAGAATTTATAGCTATAGGATCTAGTAATGTTAGTTGAGCTAGTAAAAGAGATATTTAAGGGATTTATATACTTAGATGTATACTACAATTGAAGTTAGCTTTAAGCACGTTATATTTCTTCGTGATGGTCATTTGATTTAGATAGTTTGATAGCTAAGGCACAGATTTAGTTAATTTAGATCCAGAAAAGAACAGATATATAAACATAAACACCGGAGGGAGGACATCGGAGAAATGATAGGCCAAAAAGGAGTTTGAATTTGGACTGTTCCGACCCAGTGACTTAATTTTAAGAAATATAAAAAAAAATATTATAAAAAAAGTAGCTTTGCCCAGTAGTGGGATGTTTAGTAATAAGTAGACTTATAAAAAAAAAAAAACAGTACATCTATCACATTAGTTATTGTTTTATAGGGTCCGTTTTGCCGATTAGTCCTCTATATTTTACGAGACCGATATCTGGGAAATAAAATACCACGACTTATCAAAGAATTATAAAACTGTTACTTACTTAACTTTAATTATACGTAATTCTTCATAAATAAGGAAGCAACGACTCTTATCATATAAGGAGAACTAACAAAAATTTCGTCACAAAGATCCTTCGCTTATCAAAAGCTCTCTCTCTCTCTAACATGGAATAGTTGCACATCGGCGTCTCTTTCTAACGTGTTGTCAAACGTCAGCTGTTGCAACGGGATCATTTGCGCTGGCGCATTGTACCCACCCAGGGTTGGCACGAAATATTTTTTTAAAAGGTTTCTTTTTAAAGTCTATAAAATGAGTTATCAAAGCAATATCAAGCTAAGCATTCATGTTTGCTGTAGAATTAACGGTTTTGGAAAAAAACAAAAATATATACAATTTTGTAATTTTTATAACAGACCAGCCATAGACCGACTTTTTTGAGCCGGGTATGACGCGGAATGGTGGTTTTTAGTTTACAGTTTTTTTTCAGGTTTTTATGCTTTAGTTTGTAGTTAGACCTAAAACCCCATTTAGACTATGCAAAAACTTGCATGCAGGTTGCGTTGCATTGCGGGCTTTAAGGGACAATGAATGCAGTTGATCAAAAATATACAGCAATGTAGTTAAACTTGCACGCAAGTTCTAGCATTGGCTAAATGGCGCTTAAGATTAACTTTTTGTATATTAACAATTGATTTATTTTTATTTTATTTAACTTTATTAAAAGCTAGCACGTGACAACCCTAGGGGTGGTATTATCGGTCGGTACTGTCAGCTGCGCCCTTCAGAGCCTCTGAACAGCTGTCCATTGTGTTTTTATATCCCTAACAGCCTTCTCAAGGCCTGAAGGGCACATAAAACAAGACATATGCTATTTTTATATATCCATAGGACGAGTAGGTACATATGAAATTTGTCGCTTACGCAGAAAAAAAGGCATATATATACTTATCATCATCATCATCATCATCCCAGCCTAAATACGTCCCACTGCTGGGCACAGGCCTCCTCTCTGAACAAGAGGGCTTGGGCCATAGTTCCCACGCGGGCCCAGTGCGGATTGGGAACTTCGCACGAACCATTGAATCGCTTCGCAGGTTCGCAGGTATATACCAGCAGGCAGGTATATGTAGGTTTTTTTGTTTCTACATTTATTTAATTTCGATATTGGTCAATAGGTAGGTACATATTGTATTTTTTTTTCACAATGTATTTTTAATTATTATTTCTTAGATGATGATTTTATGAAATGCATTGTTTTCATGTTAACTTATCATAATATCATCCCAGTCTATATATTATGTCCCACTCCCACCCCACTGCACTGTTGACTACAGACCTCCCTCAGGATGAGAAGAGAAGCTTAGGCCGTAGTTACCATGTGGACCAGTGCAGTTTGGGGGCAAGTTAATTTTTATAAAGGTTATAAATTATAAATATATCTTTTTATCTAACGTTTTAATTTAAAGAATTTATTTATTTCCTGATCGTAGTGGTAGCATGCTTTTACTTATAGATCAATTTAATACCAACTCAGCGCACAGGACTTAATAAACTACTCGTTACGTACTCAGGCATGTCAAGTTCCTTTTTCTATGGTAATGTTTTACCGAAATACGTTTTTTTAAAGTTTCCTGATTATCAGCACTCATAGTCAAAATACCGCGCACAGGACTTATCTACTCGTGACCACGGCCACTGTAATGTTGCCGAAACGTCGATGTAAATATTACTCGTGAGTCGTGAGTGTAATCGTGTTAAGTCCTGTGCGTGGTAGGTATCTTTTTTTATCTCTCAATACCTAAGTAAAACATTTTTTTTTGAGTTGCTCAAACAAAAGTATGTAACTCCAAAATTGCGTTTTTAAAGTTTTTTTCTAGTTATTCGATGATAACTCAATTTAATCAATAAAGGTTATGAGCCTTCTTACGAGACCCATTGTCAGCGACTACGCCCCAGCGCCATCTATTGATAATAATACTACGTTCCACTTCCACTTATACTTGTGTAATCTAATCTCATTTTTAACTAAGCAGTGATCAACTGCTTTCTCACCTCATAGGTCAGTAACAACCTAATTACCAGTACCAACAACAAGTTGAACTTTAAAACAATAAATATTGATTTGATACTAATTCCTGAGCGTGCCAGCTTGTCGTGTTCGTGCTCATTGTCTATGCTTCGTGAGCGACGTGTAATGAGTTAATACTGTCTTTGGTCTGTGGACTGTTATGGTCACGTTTTTTTTTAATTCTTAAATCGAGGGTTTTCAAGGGATGTTAGAATTTGCCTTCGATCACTGCAAGTCTGTAATCTGCCGTTTTTATTTTATTACTGCTTTCAAACTTTATTACGCAATTTTATCTGCTGAAAACCATATAGAATCTGCAGAAATATATACCTTGACTCAGTATAAATAACATGCAACTTAGACTCAGTACAGCAATTAGAAGATACTATTTTGTAAATAATTAGAACTTCGACTCAATAGGAACCCCATTCAGTTGCTTGTATTGTTTTTAACCCCGAATCCCAAGACGCCAAAAAGGGCATCATAAATTTTACCCATGCAATGTATCTGGTGGCATTGTGTATTTTAGCATAAGTGGGACTGGGCTGGTCTGTCTGCCGCATGCACCCACAGCGATGGACCCAAATTGTTACCCATTGAGTTCCGTGGGATGCCCATTGGAACAGAGGCAGACCGAAGAGATGGCGGGACTTGGACGCATATACAGTAAAGTAGCAGGAGCATGCTCCCGACAGTGACGATTGGCGGAAAAAAGGGAGGCCTTTGGCCAACATTGCGACACTTTATCGGGCTATAAAAAACTTGTTCCCAAACGAATGTACTAACTCTGACGAGTCTTTAATATGAAGCAAATTGAGTCGCGACTATTTTCAGGCCACCCTACAAGAACCTAGATTTAGTTAAGCTCAATTTAGTTATGAATCTACTTTCGGTGCACGGTGTTATGAAGCCAGCTTGCCGCTTGTAAAAACCACTGGTAACTGAGCGCGTCGGCATAGCTTTAACTTATAACTTACGTAAACTAATGGACAATGTCGGCATTGTCTTCGAAATTAGCCCCATCTGTCAACATTGTAACAAAACGTTGGAACAGAGTAATCACGAACAGATGTCAAACGGAGCACAAAGCCGGAAGTCTTTAGTCTATGGCTGGACTAAGGAAACGCTTTAAGCCAGATGTAGTTTACGTGAAATCGGGGGTTACTGCCTTTTGCCAGATGGTCGCATTGTTAACAAGTTTATGCAAAGATTGTGGTGAACATTGTGAACATTAATGAAAGGCTTTTGGTTAAAATCGTGCAAGTAAAATTTTAATGCGTTTTTAAAGATAATTGCTGTAATTGGCTACAGTAAAATTATCGGTGAAACCTACCTGCGCGCGTTATTACAAAATTTTGCGCAAAGCAGAGAGTTACAATACAATATAACAAATAGTCCCCTCTTTTTTTTTTAGAACAACATTAAGTACCTATGAGATTTAAATAGACCTCAGAACAGAACCCTCGTCCCTCTGATCATGAGTGGAAGCATGTGCATAAGGCTAAGTATCGCATTAGAATAATTTTCCGCTTTTTTAAAGCCATTTTGGCTTATGCCAATGATTATCATTCATCAAACACGGACCAAGATATCAGAAGAGCATCGAACTTTACTTTTTTCAGCTGGCGACATTATCCACAGATAAGGCAGCTGTTTGAGTTTGATCCTGGCCGTTAAGAAAAAAAAGCGCATCTGTTCCGATTACAAACTTACAGTTGCCGTCGAGAGCCTGAACGTAATCGCTTTTAGTATAGGATTTTATTAGAATCCAATTTATCCGACGGCACGAGCAACATTGTTGGATTATTACAAGGTTGTATTTGCCGTCGATCGCGCTTGGAATAATAGTTTTTGGTATGAAAAATCGTTGGTAGATAATTTGGACGCTGGTATTGGTAAGTTTGTGTTAGGATATTGAAATCCTAGGCACATAGGACCATTTTTTGTGGAGCTCTCAGCGGTAGAGTTTTCTTAGTAAATGCGGGTCAAGATAAAATGGATTACTACCGTAGTAAGAAATGATGGTGCATAATCATTACATAGCTGCGATTTTCGATTAATAATTCAGTACTTACTTAGTAAATAAAGCAACTTGTGGTAGAATTCAGATAACTATGTTCAATCTTGTGTACGTAGGTGCTATAAGAATTGTATGATTTAATAAATCTTCAGGATGAAAATATAATAATATTTCGTTTGTCGAAATTAGTCTGATAAAATTTGCGGTTTTCATACACTGAGTGATTTAATTTCAAAAAAGCTTGAAATACTAATTTTGTAACAGTGTACAAATTCCGCCCTATATACCTACAAAACAATCAGCCAAATAAGTGGTCTATCAATTTTTAAACAAGTTCCTATTAAATGGATATGTCGCTAAATTCGAACTTTCAAGTTGACAGACAAGTCTATTGGCATTATTGTTTTATGACATGCAAACGATTATCAACTTTAGGGTGGTAGACCACATATTTGGCTGATGGTACCTATCACCACTTTTTTGTGTTGTGAACTATAGCGTAACTTTTGATATACAAAAATTAGGACAAATACTTAATAAGAAAAGTAAAAGGTCATAAGTCCAAATTATATATTAAAAAAAAAACAAAATCGCGGAATCCATACTTAGCTTCTTTTACAGCTTTAAGCATAGGTATAAACGAAGAAACGAATATTAAAAAAAAAACAATTTCATATAATCAGCCTCAGAGACAACGCAAGGTGCTAAAACAGCCGGCTGATTAAAAAAAAAAACTTAATTACAATGGACAAAGTGGCAGATGGCTCGTGCCTTATTCCACAAAATATATTTAACGTACGGACACAACTGGAAGTACACGATTCCCTTACAAACTTCAAAGACACTAGCGCCACTAGTAACTGCAAGCTTAAGTTTGCATTGGAGCAATTAAAAAGTTAAGAGAATTACACTAACTGATTCACTTACCGGAGCGTGGAGAAGATACCTCCATTTTAAATATCCACTTAATACCGACTCTGAGTCACTAATTAGTTAAAATAACGCAATATTAAAGATAAGCGAACGGAGGCATCTCCATTGCAATAAAATTAACTAAAACAAAGGTAGCTTCAATTAAAAAAAAACTGTTTCAAGTTACGATAAAAAAATAAAAGGCGGTAGAATGTGGGATGCTTTTTGTGTATTATGTATTTCAAGGTGATTGCAATTTGTAAGGCATTGGCTGGGATTTTTAATACAAAAAGCCTTTACTGCAGCTACCGATTAATTAGTATCTTATGTTACCGATAATATAAGACGAGGTTAAAGTAAATTTCTATTATTGGCAACATAATTTTAAACGGCAACTTTAAGCATAATATTTTTTTACAGTTAACTCTATAATTAACCCTTTAGATTTATTATTGGCTTCCCAATGTCAACACACTAAGGCTTATTGTCTGTAGGTATATTAAAGAAAATATTTTTAAATTAAATATTAAAAAAAAAACAAATAGCTTGAGATGGTATCTTTGGGACCTCCGAGAAGTAGGTATACAATACGTTGTTCTCTTTTTTGTAAATCTTTTAAAAAACAAACGCTTACCCAATCCAATCTTTCTCTTGATCTTCTTGAGCACCTTCATCTTCCCCCCTTTCTTGTCTTTGACGGGGGTAGTTTCCGGCTCCAGCGCCATTGGGGGCAGCACCAGCGTGGGCGGGGGTCCGTGGGAAGCCCTGGGGCAAGCGGGGCAGTGGCAAGAGCCCCTGGCTTGCCTCACACTCATACAACTAACACCCATCATATTTCAGACTATCAAAACATCAAGTCACTACACACACATCAAAAGTCCTACACAAGTTCCAAACACAAAAACCGACAACCGTTAAACAAAAGACTATCTATGTTTCGAAAAGCGAACGCGACGTTAAATAAGACGATCCGTTTCAAAAAGCGAACGCGGCGCGATCGTCCCGAAGCAGCGAAGACGCCGTCCGCTCACAACGGTCCCTACCGGCGGAGTGACGCTCGGCTCGGGACTCTGGCAGCGCACAGCAGAACGATGCGCGCGCACGATCAACAAAACACAAACGACTTCTATCAGAAACTTCGACGTTACTAATCGACAAATACGGCCACAAGTGCAAAAAACGCGAATTCTGCACTTACTACCTTTTAGCTCTGTGGTAAAGTAAGACAGGCGGAGCGCTTGGATAAAACGGCGTATGTGTGTTAGAACGAATTTGGACCGTTAGCGTTTTGTTTCTAAGTGGTTAGGACGCAGATGTGTTTAAAGACATGGGGTGGAATAATGCAATCGTCAGTCTAGATAGGATCCAGATCCTAATTTGGAACAAGACCGTTATAGGTACCTAAGCGGTATAATTGAGACTCCCCAATTATTTTTTTTTGCTATATGCCTCATAGGCTTGGCTTCTATTATTTAAATCCATAATCATGTTATCCAACGCAACGTTAAGCGTGTCTCTTTTAAATTTTTCTGCACCGTTTACTGAGACTTTATCTGTAGATTTATCTGAAAATTATGAAGTACTTAATGTGTCTCTTATTTATGTCACTAGTAGTTAATTTTTTAGCTTTATCTTCGTATTCCTTTAGCTTCTGATCTGATTGTTGCCTTATGTTTTTCACGAACTCTTTTAATGACACTAATAACTTATTGCCTTCACCAATTTTGAACATGAAACTACCGTGAGTCTCACGTCTTAAACCAATGCCTTAACCAATGTCTAAACCAGGGCTCTGTACTTTTTTATTAACTACATTAAATCTCTCCAAAATTTCTTCCCAAAAACAATTAAAATTGTAGTTTCTAGTTTCGCCAGTTTATTAAATAAATTTAGTGCCTCTTTTCGGAAATCAACTTTTTCATCGTCATTTTCGCCGAAACTATTGAGAATTTTCATAATGCCATCATAATTACTTTTTAAAGCTCTGACAGCATCATAGTGACAAGACCATCTGGTTTGGCTTAAACTTTTTAACGTAAATTTTAGTTTTGTTTCACGATTTAACAGTTCCCACCTATGGGTCGAAGCAGAGAAGAAAACGTATATTTTTTTCACTACTCCAAAAAAGTTTACAATTTCGGTTGCAACCTTCACGGATTCTTGACCAACTAGGCGCAGCACATTGCACGTAATCCGCGGATTTTTTTTTTCTTTTAGTAGTGCTTGTACACCATTGTAGATTCCGGCCATATTGGCAGCGTGTATATGACTGCCCCCTGCAACTATCCAGTAGTAGTCCATTTGTTTCCAAAAAGGCTTGTAGAATATTAAATAAATATACTACTAATTTATACACATCTTTCATATACTTTTCCCCGAAAACAGTATCGTAATACAATAGCAAGTTGGTCATCGTGAGACAGATCTGGGATTGAATCCATCACAATTGATTAATACTTTGTGTCGTCGTTATTTATTTGAGTTATAATTTGTTTATTTATCTGTTTACCCATAATCTCAATTATTTCCTCATATACTGTTTTTGATAAGTATGATATTACAGGGTTTGGTCGCAGCTCTCGTTGTTCAATATGTTCACGTATGAATGGGTCGAACTCTGCCAATAGCTCTAGAGCACCCATAAAATTACCATTATGTGGAGAACCAAATACTTCCTCGGAACCTCGGAATGCTAAGCCTCTTATACTCAAAAATTTTAGCACTGCAATAACCCGTTTTAGGACATGTGATAATATTCGGTTTGTTTATTTAATTGTTCCTGAAGCTGCTTGTCTAAAACAGACTCATTTTCTTTTCGTGTCAACCACACTAACATTGAATTCTTATGTTCATTAGAATTTTCGTGATTTTCTAAACAAAATCCTATGTGTTTCCAATCAGAAAATCCGGTTGTGTATTGAGAAGGAGTTTTAGAAAAAAGTTTGCAAGTCAAACAAAAAACAGTACCAACCCTTTTTGAATAACATAACCAAGATCTTTCCGGTAATTGGCCATTTTTCATTTTCCTAGTGAAATACCTATTTGAAAAAGATCAGTTTTGATCTTTGTATTTCTTTATATAAGCTGAATATATATTTTTCGGATCTTTATTTTGAAAGTCAGTCATTTCATGTGAGATGAGAGGACGTCATTAATAAAATCATTATTTAGCAAATCTGGCCACAAGCCCACGTCAACATATTTCTCAAACTCAAACTTAATATTTTCTAAATTTCTTTCCACCTCGGTATCGGTATTACCTTCATTTTGCTGAACACCAATGTCGTTTTCGGAGGAAGCAGAGGGTTGCTGGAAGTCAAGATCTGCCGCATTTTCATCGTTAGTATTTTTTTTCTGGTTTTCAAAATCTTGCATATTTTCATCACTTGTATTTTTTTCCTGGTTTTTTTGCTCCCTTCGGTTAGATTCTCTTCGCATAAAATACCTTCCTTTACTTTTTTTAATGGATTTGTAGCTATTTCATTCGCGTTTATTTATATGTTCTGATATTTTTTTTAAAGTTTCAGTTTTTGCGCATTTATTTCTTTCTTTTTCTCGATTAAACAGTAATTTTCGTTTTTCAGCTCCACTTTTATATTTTCTAGCAGACATATTGTAAAATAGGATATTTTTCTGAAAATAAACAAAGCACTTGATAGAACTATTAATTTTAATACCTACTTTGTAATGAGTGTAGCAATTCACAAATTATCATTAAAAATCGAACGAGATCGATTAATTTAGTTTTAAAAGAGTCATGTTTTATAATTCTTTTAACTTAACTACTGCCTATTAAAAGCAGTAAGTCTATTTATGCTGAATACTTTCAATTTTAGTAAAATAAAATGCCCTTATAACTTTTAAGTTATCTATCACTTTGTAAACTAAAGACATTTCTAACAATAACAAAGTCAATTCTTTATATAATAGTCGACGTTATCTATCACTTTGTAAACTAAAGACATTTCTAACAATAACAAAGTCAATTCCTTATATAATAGTCGACGATAGCAGAAGTGCGGAAAAATAACAAAATTGCGTCGGGCGATAAGCGGAAGGAAGTCCCCAGTAATAGACAAGACAATAGTAATAATAAGTAGACAATACACCGACCGAAAACAAGCGACGGGGAATTCCCCGTTCCGTTTGATAGATGCGCACACTGGTCGGGTTGATTGATCGCAGTGTTGCCAACCTTATGATCGGATTTTTTTAAATAGATAAAAATGAATCGTAAAATGTGTTGCTAAGCGCAAAACTCGGGAACGGCTGGACGTATTTTACTAATTCTTTTTTTGTTATGTTCGTTGTTGGCAGGAGAAGGTTTTTATGGAAGTAAATTTAGAAAAATAACAAGGGGGCGAAGCCGCGGCAACAGCTAGTATTGTATTAAAAAATGTAGGTACTCCCATTCAGGGGCGGATCTACTCAAAGGCTTTTTGGGCTGCAGCCCAGGGCCCCGTGGATACAGAGGGCCCCCAACCTGAACTGAAAACAATCAAATCCGTTAAGCCATTCTAGCGTAAAGAAGTAACAAATAAAAATCGTGGCTTAAAATTACATTGACGTTGCATTAAAAAAAACCGATTCAAATTTTATGACTAAAGCCAGCGGTTGAGATTTCGAAATTTTATTCCAATCCCGTTAGGAATATCGGAATAAAAAGTACCCTATGTGTTATTCCAAACGTCCAACTACCTACATACCAAATTTCATCCAAATCCGTCCAGCTGTTTTAGCGTGAAGGAGTAGCAAACATACACACACAAACTTTCGCGTTTTTATCAGTTGTCTTAGTTGGAATTATGAATGTGGGATTATTAACTAGCTGATATCGACCACAACTAAATTCATTTAAACATAGATATTATTAAATTAATTGAACACCGCTAAGATAAAAGAATGCGATAAACATTAAATCATTCATTAACATAAAACATGTTTTAATTATAAAATAATATTTTAATGAGATAGCTTCCTAGCAAAGCTATAAAATTGTTGTTACGGAAACTAAAAAATAATTCAATTGATTATCAAGTTAATCATTACGCGAAAAATATAATTAACCTTTGCCCGTGGCTTCGCCCGCGTGGAATTTGGTTATCGCGCGCTGTTCCCTCGGGAACTGTGCATTTTTCCGGGATAAAAAAGTACCTAGCCTATGTCACTCTCGGGCCCATAAACTATCTCTATGCAAAAAATCACGACGATCCGTCGCTCCGTTTCGACGTGAAAGACGGACAAACATTCAAACATACACACTTTTGCATT
Source organism: Choristoneura fumiferana (assembly GCF_025370935.1). Lineage (NCBI taxonomy): Eukaryota > Metazoa > Arthropoda > Insecta > Lepidoptera > Tortricidae > Choristoneura > Choristoneura fumiferana. Next base: position 8,802,376 of record NC_133497.1, on the reverse strand, counting down.
TATAATATTAGACCATGCTAAGTGTGTATGTGTGTATACACTAGCGTTGCCAGCGACTCCCTCCACATAGTCCGTTTTCCATTGGGAATGCTTGTATGTAGAGGTATATATAGCAGGACCCACAGAACAATAAAAAGATATACTTATTGTACTGTGGCAGGACCCCTATATCTCACCAACTAACTTGTTCTTAACTAGTTTTTTTAATATATCATTGATTGTAATTACTTTAACTGTGCGTGAGACCTCAATATTTAATAAATTTTGGCTAGTGATCAATATTTCCAACTGCCGTTTTTTTTTTTTTTTAAGTAGCCTGTATAGTGTCCCACTGCTGGGCAAAAGCCTCCCCTCTTGACCTCCACAACTCTCGTTCTGACGCAATGTCAGGCCAGTCCTTTGCGTACGTGTCCAGATCGTCCCGCCATCTCCTTCTCGGTCTGCCTCGATGTCGCTGGCCGTTCTCCGGCACCCACCAAGTAACTGTGCGAGCCCACCTTTGTGGGTGCATGCGACAGACGTGTCCAGCCCAGTCTCATTTTACCGATTACCGATTGCCGATTACCGATTAAAAATCATTGTGTAGTAGGCATTTGAAAAACGTGCACTTTTTGAGAAAGGTACTTTGAGTATGTTGTTCTACGCGTAAGCCCTTAGAGCCTGGACTTATGATTATGAGGTTTAAATGACAGACAAAACAAATCCTATTAATATGTATTGTAAATGCGAAAGTTTGTATGTGTGTGTGTTTGTTGCTTCTTCACGCTCAAACGGGAGGCCGGATTTGGATTATGGAGGGCTTAGCCTATATGACCAATAAGGGCAAGCGATATGTCACTGGATAGCTTATTCTAAGTTTTACTATAGCGGGTAGTACCAAATCTTTGCGTGAAAAAGTTATCGCTGCATAAAAGTATGTGTTTTCTATACTAAGTGCCTGTATGTTGATGATTTTATGTCATGAATTTATGTTTATGCGTTTTCATGTTGTTTTTTGTGTCAGGCAGGTTTTGCACTTTTCCGTCTTCTCTAATATTCTGGTTTTCTTTGCCCTTAGTGTAAGTTTTCGGTTACAAAAAACGTCTCGATCGCGTTCGCGTTAAAATCTCAATTTATATGGAAACATGAACAGCGCCTCTAGCGGAACGTTTGCGATGTTCGTGTATTTTGTAACCGAAAACTTACACTAGGGGTACTTATCGGTTTCTGTAAACTGTCGCTAGTTACTTTCTTGCGACTTCTTGATCTTTGGCTTTGTAATTTGTTATTTATCGTTTGTTTTCTTAAAAGATGTCGTATTTGTATGATGAAGCATTTAAAAACCGTTGTGCAGAACTAAAACCAACATGTCAATAAAATAAGCTTATTGATGGAATGTTCATTTTATCTTGCCGTAACTATTTTTACACAGCGATTCGAGATTTTGCAGACAGCGAATTTCGAGATGTTTTTGGAGAGACATTTCCTGCGATTCTGGATAAAAACCCCATCTCATCCCTTTGGTATGTAGATAGCTGGGCGTCTGGAATAACACATAGGCTATCTTTTTATCTCGATATCCACGGGACCGGACTCTAGATGAATTTTGGCATAGTCTTACTCATGCATTGCGTCGTTTAATGCGACGTCGATGAAAACCAGTGTAATTTTTGGAAATTCCCGTGGTAATTTAATAAAATCCCGGAATTTCAATTCAACCGCTGATCTAATAGATTACGCGTGCGAAGCCGCGAGCAAATTCTAGTTAAATAAATAAATATCACGGGACAATTCACACCAATTGACCTAGTCCCAAAGTAAGCTTAGCAAAGCTTGTGTTATGGGTACTAAGCAACGGATAAATATAATTATATAGATAGATACATACTTAAATACATAGTAAACACCCAAGACCCGAGAACAAACATTCGTATTTTTCATACAAATATCTGCCCCGACACGGGAATCGAACCCGGGACCTCAAGCTTCGTAGTCATGTTCTCTAACCACTAGGCCATCTGGTCGTCAAAAAAAACTAAAAAAAAAACTACTCAATGTCAAAATTTCATGCAAAAAAAACTTTTCCTCCACCCGGCGCGCACGCCAAATGCCTGACAGATGCGGGGGCACCTTGCGCACGCGACGACTCTCAATTCGACGCATCTGCGGCTGCGCAGGGTCAACGACCTTGGCTGAAAAACGGAAAGGTCGCGGAATTTGCCTAGACACGGTAGCTGCGGTCACGGCGGAAGACCAGCGATGGTCTGCTCGGCCAACAATATGCTGAGCTGGGACCGTTTCGCGATTTCGCAGACTTGCTTTTTGGGGTTCCGGAGCCAAAATGGCAAAAACGGAACCCTTATAGTTTCGCCATGTCTGTCTGTCTGTCCGTCCGTCCGCGGCTTTGCCCAGGGACTATCAATGCTAGAAAGCTGTAATTTTGCACGGATATATATGTAAACTATGCCGACCAAATGGTACAATAAAAAACTAAAAAAAAATTTTTTTATGACGTAAAGTGGGGGTACCTCCCATAGACGTAAAGTGGGGGTGTTTTTTTTTTTCATCTAACCCTATAGTGTGGGGTATCATTGGATAGGTCTACGACGATTTTTCGATTCAGCGATTTGTTTGCGAAATATTCAACTTTAAAGTGCAAAGTTTCATTAAAATCGAGCGTCCCCCCCTTTAAAATTTAAACCGGTGGGTGGAAAATTAAAAAAAAAATCAATATAGTTGTATATATATCAAACTTACAAGGAAAACTATAACGGTTAAGTTTTCTTGAGAATTATAAGTAGTTTAAGAGTAAATAGCAGCCTAAGGTAAAATATACCTAAACTTGGAATATTCCGTACAAAATACGAAATCCTTAGAAAAATATTACTTAATTTTTTCGTAATGTCTACGGAACCCTATTTCGGGCGTGTCCAACACGCTTTTGGCCGGTTTTTTACCCTTTGGGTACGGAACCCTAAAAACGACCTCTGATACTGGCAAATGAGAAATGACGGGGCCCTTCATTAGTTCAATTGGTCAATTAATAGGTTAACTACATCCTTCACCAGAGTTTAGATATATCAAACGTGACGTGAATCAAAAAACATTATCATCATCCCAGCCTATATACGTCTCACTGCTGGGCACAGGCCTCCACTCAGAACAAGAGGGCTTGGGCCATAGTTCCCACGCGGGCCCAGTGCGGATTGGTAACTTCGCACGCACCATTGAATCGCTTCGCAGGTTTGTGCAGGTTTCCTCACGATGTTTTCCTTCACCGCAAAGCTCGTGGTAAATTTCAAATGTAATTCCGCACATGAATTTCGAAAAACTCAGAGGTGCGAGCCGGGGTTCGAACCCACGACCCTCTGCTTGAGAGGCGACAGGTCAAACCACTAGGCCACCACGGCTTAAACATTATAAATTTTGGAAATACTTAGAATTTACTTTCTGTCTACCTGTCTGTCGCACATTTTCAATGAGTAAATATACAATCAGGCAATATCACGTATCACATAATTTCATAATCACATATTTAATTTAGCAAGCGGCCGAGGTAGTCGAAAATATTGGAACATGCACTCTATTCTCAACGCATAAGGTTCATGTTCCGATATTTTTGATCAGCTTGGCCATTCCGCAATATGTGATGGGGACTGTACAATGGACGGTGCGTTGACGCATGTTTTTGAAATTATCATATTATTATGATTAATTTACTAGCTGTTGCCCGCGGCTTCGCCCCCGTTGTTATTTTTCTAAATTTTCTTCCATAAAAACCTTCTCCTGACAATAACGAACATAACAAAAAAATAATTAGTAAAATCGGTCCAGCCGTTCCCGCGTTTTGCGCTTATATATAAGATTATCTTTTAGTGTTCAATATCTTTTTCACCTGACTAGCTTGAAATAGTTATTTGGGTCACAAGGAAGCAAAATGGTGTATTTACGGCGAGGGCGTACATTGAATCCAGAATGTAGTGAAGGACTCGCTACGCTCAGGATTCTATTGTAGAATCACGAGCGTAATGAGGGATTCAAGTGTTAACGCCCAAGATGAAAATAATTTTGCTCCCGAGTCGCTCATAAACTTTTCACACCGAGCAGCGAGCATTAAGAAACTTGAAAAAAAAAAATTCTAAATATTATTAAAGAACAACCAGCATAGAAAATGGCGTGGCTTTCCAATTATCAACTTCAAAAAATGGCATTTGCAATAAAACACTTAGAAAGGCGTTGAACAGAAAAGTTGCACTTTGCTCCCTCTCGTCAGGGAGAAAAAGTTACTTTTCTGAAGGAGAGGTAGTGAAAAAAGTTTTGAAATTAAAATATGACGGTGAAATGTGGTACATGTAACTTTTAAATTTGACTTAAAAAGTGACAATTTTATAGTTCAGTGGTGCTTTGGGGTAGCTACAGAACTCCCGCGTGCCCGTCAGACTCTCGCTTGACTGTTTTTCGCACTGTACCAACTGCCTACATCAGCTGTGTACAGTTACCACTTAAATTCATTATTTGCATTATTTCTATAAAATCGATCAAGGTGTAGTATCGCACGTGGCAAATACGAACAACTTGAGCTCTATTTAAAAGCTAATAAAGTACAAAAACTAACAGAATTGGCAAACGAATACTAAAAAAACACAAGCTCCATGACTCTATGAATAATGTGAACATAGAATCTTATTTACTAAGAAATAGAGCACACATTTAAATACTATTTAATTTCAAAGCGCTCAAAGAACTTAGCTGTAGAACAAAGTTACTAATACCATTACAAAGCTTAAAATAGCACTAAGTCTTACGCAATAAAGTTCAAATTCAAATGTCTTAACGTCAAAGAAGCGCATTTACAATTTTGAATAAACGGGACATGTGAATGAGATGAAATTATATCATTCCTCCTGCGTTTTATTTTGGACTCTACGTTCTTACGATTAAAATTAAATTTTGGTTGTTTTACAAAGACAGGGGAGCAAACCTTTTTTTGCGATGGCATGTGCGTAAGAAATAGAAAGGTGTTTTTTTTTTCGAAATAATTGAAGCTTTGGAAAGTTTATAGAAAAGGCCAGCAATTGTGCTAAAGGTGATGGGACATCTTTGCAGGGGTGGTTTAAAGGTCAGCCTTTTTTCCAGCATGTGGTAGATTAACGGTATTGTAATAATATTGTCAGCTTGCTTTTACCCGCGACTTCGCTTGTATAATTTTTTTTGGCTCCTATCAATTTAAACGCTAGTTTTACACACAACCATTAGGTCTGGTGGTAGAATTGAAATTCCGCGATTTCACTTAATCCATACTAATATTATAAATGCGAAAGTGTGTGTTTGTATGTTGTCCGTCTTAACGTCGAAACGGAGCGACGGATCGACGTGATTTTTGGCATAGAGATAGTTTATGGGCCAGAGAGTGACATAGGCTACTTTTTATCCCGGAAAAATGCACAGTTCCCGAGGGAACAGCGCGCGATAACCGAATTCCACGCGGGCAAAAGCTAGTAGGCTAATAAAACTTTTTTATTTCCCAACTCAATTTTCTTAAAAATATTTTTTAGTGTATTTTTTATGGTTTTATAGAACACAGTGGGTCAGGTCAGGTTTGTTTTATATGAAAAAAAAAAACGGTTGAAAGTCGTGGGTTAGGAAAGGAAGCAGATTTGCAAATGAAACAATTGGGAATATTATATCGCGCGAAAAGACAGAAAACCACGCCTACTACGGTTTAAAAGCTACAGCCTCTGGACAGACAGACCGTCGGACACCAGAGGGAGAGCATTAGGGTTCCGTCTTGACCCTTTGGGTACTAGACCCTAATAACTCTATACATTCATCATCATCATCTCAGCCGAAAGACGTCCACTGCTGGACATAGGCCTCCCCCAAGGCTCTCCACTCAGACCGGTCTTGTGCTTTCCGCATCCAACGCGATCCCGCGATCTTAACCAGGTCGTCGCTCCATCTTGTTGGAGGCCTACCGACAGCTCGACTCCCGGTCCGCGGACGCCATTCGAGAACCTTCTGACTCTGACCCCATCGGCCATCATTCCTGCGAGCAATGTGCCCCGCCCACTGCCACTTCAGTTTCGCAATTCTTCGGGCTATGACGGCATAACCTTAGTTCTACTGCGGATATCATCATTTCTGATTCTATCTCGCAGAGAAACTTCGAGCATAGCCCTCTGATTTGAGCTTCCTCATGAGGCCCAAGCAACTGGCAACACACACTGGTCAAAGACTTTATTTACCCTATACATTATTTTTGCCTTTTGTACCACACTGACCTTATTGGAAATGACCTGTTACAAATACAAATATAATATAATTACAGATAATGGGACACCTGTACAATAATGACTTTAATGACCCGCCAGGAATGTTGTTTAACACATCTAGTGTACGGTCATATATACCTACATATCGCGAATGCGAATGTTCGCTTTAGCATGCGTCTCCACTAGAGATGCGAGAGGATGCCTCTGCCCTGGCTATGGGACGTATATATGTATACATATACAAGGTATAGGCCGAGATGTTGACGCACTACATACAAACAAAAACAAAATTTACCTCCTTATTATACTAGTTTGTATAGTTAATCTATATATCTATGTGTAGTGGATATAAAAAGCCATAGATAGCAAGATTATCACCCTCGGTGTTGGTTTGATACATCAAATAACTACTTACAATTGACTAAAGATTCCAAATTAAAACCTACAGAGCGTCAAAACTGCCAACATAAAAATAAAATTCACCTGGCCAGCAGCAAGGACGCGTACGGCCAAAGCCTTAAAAAAAAGAAATTTCAAATTTCGAACATCTGTCCCGCACGCGCACGGCGCGTGGCGTCTCCGCCAATAGGAGGGCAGCATTTGCCATGAAACAAAACGACGTAAGCGCCTTCAAAGGGAGATGGAGACAAGATCTTTTTTAATGGAGACAGCTGTTGAGCGGTTTTTGTAAATTTGCCATATTGCGTTTTTGTTTTTACTTTTTTTCGCCTGGCATTTGAGCCTGGACCCCATTTCACCATGCTAACAGGTGCGACTACAAGTTTCACAGCGAGCTATATTGAAAATACGCGTATATACTAACCACGAAACACTACAATACGGTATTTGACTATTTTGTATATGTTTTATAAATTCACAGCATGCATTTTAAGCTACCTTCACAAATAACAAAGTTATAATGGTTTGAAATTCAAGATTAGACAGAGAAAGACATACTAGCATGTGACGTCACACGCCAGTACCGCCATACTTGCTGCATAGAGAAAACGTTTGAAAAAGAGAGGTATACAGGTATATCACTATAAATCCAATTTTCAACCGATTTAAAATTTTCTCTTCGCTAAACACTATCTGTATATCTATATTTTCAAAATAATATTAAGATTAGTCAAATTAAGGACTGATACAGCTCTAATCTCATCTCATGTCAAGATTTACCGACAAATCCATCCATACTAATATTATAAATGCGAAAGTGTGTCGTGTTTGTATGGAAACGGAGCGACGGATCGACGTGTTTTTGGCATAGAGTTAGTTTATGGGCTACTTTTTATCCCGGAAAAGGCACAGTTCTCCGAAGGAAAGCGCGCGATAACCGAATGAGGGCTATCGTTTTTTGTCTCACTAGATGGCGCACTGTTGCGTGAGGTTTTTAAGTGGCTTTCAAAGTCTGTTATTACGGGCGTGAAAACAAAGTTTAGATTAAAATCATATTTAATACACCTTAAAACCTACCATAAAAATATCGAGCATGCCACAGTGTGCATAGTCCCCGTTTTGTTCGGAAAAAAGGGAGGATAAAAGTTTCCGAAAGACAAAACTGTCTCAAAACACAGCATACTTGCCATAATTAATTTCAGATATTGCAAAATATTCACAAAATTATTCTAATTATAAATAAACCCGCGTAGCTCACCCAAAAACTATGAGATTTGACATTTCGGAGACCTCACGCTACACTAGCGCCTCTAGCGGCGAATTCATACGCGATAGCCCTCATTCCACGCGGGCGAAGCCACGGGCAAAAGCTAGTCTACAAATAAACGTCGACCAGGAAAAATAATTATTGTTTCACAACATAATTATGATTTTATGATAGAGATAATAGTTAATTGTCACTCGACATATTATGTCACTGACATTGTCCTGTTGGCCTGGCGTAAAAAGCACTTAGGGCTCTGTTGCAAATGGACTGCATTCTGACTGCAACTACTTACTTACCAATTGCCAATACATTTCAATTTAAGGGGATCCCACGCCCCAATGACCTTCGATCTGAATTCCTTAGTTTTCTAATGTTTTTTGTAGCTTATTATATTAACAACAACGGCTTTAAGCAATATAGTATCCCATATTTACTTCAAAGTTCATTGTCTTCGAGATATTTGGCATCAAAATTTTAGGCCAAAAAACTGGTTTTCTGACCATAACTCTTGTGTTAATTAGTTTCAAATGAAAACCCTCGACCAGTTTTCAGAGACATCAACTATAATGGTTAAGTTTTCTTGAGAATTATTATTAGTTTAAGAGTAAATAGCAGCCTAAGGTATAAAATATACCTAAACTTGGAATATCCGTACAAAATACGAAATCCTTAGAAAAATATTACTTAATTTTTTCGTAATGGCTACGGAACCCTATTTCGGCAGTGTCCGACACGCTCTTGGCCGGTTTTTAATATTGTTACACATATGACTTTCTGTGAAAACTGAACCCTTAAAACCCAGTCTTACAATATTTTTTTAAACAATGTAGGTATATATAGCTAGAAAGAGATGTTAAGTGCGGTAGGTAGGTACACTGGCTGACTGAGCGGCGATTTTTAATTTTTACTATTTAGGTATTTTATTAGATTAGGTCTTAATTAATAGGTTCTTTAATACCCCACTTGTTTTTATTCTTCCGTGGTCACTGCAATGAAAAGTATGGGAGTTATACTTAAACTAGCTGTAAATTAGTTTTATCGCAATCCCGCGGGAGGCAGGAACTATGCAATTATTCGGGATAAAAACGAATCTATGACCTTCGGGATTTAAACTATCTCTATACTGAATTTCATCTAAATAGGTTCAGTGGTTTGGAGGTGTTGAAGTAACAAACAAACTAACAAACAGACACAAACTTTCGCAATTATAATAATATTAGTGGGATTAGTGGGTTAAGATTGTTAACGATCTCCAATGAGGGCTATCGCGTATGAATTCGCCACTAGAGGCGCTAGTGTAGCGTGAGGTCTCCGAAATGTCAAATCTCATAGTTTTTGAGTGAGCTACGCGGGTTTATTTAGAAATAGAATAATTTTGTGAATATTTTGCAATATCTGAAATTAATTATGGCAAATATGCGTTCCGGGGCAATAAATGTCTGTCTTTTGAGACAGTTTTTTCTTTCGGAAACCTTTGTCCTCCCTTTTCTCCGAACAAAACGGGGACTATGCAACACTGTGACATGCTCGATATTTTTATGGTACGGTTTAAGGTGTATTAAATATGATTTTAATCTAAACTTTGTTTTCACGCCCGTAATAACAGACTTTGAAATCCATACTTAAAAACCTCACGCAACAGTGCGCCATCTAGTGAGACAAAAAACGATAGCCCTCATTACTGAGGGTGTTGGGTTGGTTTACGCACGTCTCTCGAATCACTCACCCACTATTATTATTTCTTAGATCAGCTGAGCCTTTACAAAAAGAAAGTCTCAAGAGCTCGCGCCGTGGGAAACCATATGATCAGGTAAAATACTGCTTTTGAATCAGCTGATTCTGACAGAAAAAACACAGGTACCAACATACCGACTTTGCATAAGCCTTTGTGCAACCAGCCTTATAGTTGAAAAAAACTACGCTACGTCAAACAAGACTTAACTCCATGAGTATAAATTTAAAATTCGAATGTACCAGCGTACATTTTGCACAACTGGACAATACAGGCCGCATGCACGTGCGTGCAAAAAAAAGAAACAGGTATTCGTCTCAGCTGATGCTCAGCTGTTCCCGCCACAAATTTAATCGATCCAGCGGTCAAAACTCGCATTCACAGCGCTCCATACTAACTTGTATAAAACTGATCGATCGGAACGCCTTTTCGGATGTCAAACGTAACTTTGTTTTTATGAAAAGAACTAAATTTTTATTTACAAAATTCGAACGTAACGTACTGAGTTTACGGTTGCTTGTGATATTTAAGAGTTTGAGTTCTTTGTTTGACATTGTTCTGAAAATTTGAATTTCGAAGCTTTGTCGCCGATAATTTACTGAATAAAAAAACCACAGGCTATTTCAGAGAAATTTAAATTAATGACATGTAAAGAACCTACATTCAAAGAAACGATTTACTGTCATTTGGTGCAAATGGAAAATGGACAACTCGAAATTATACGTCAAAGCTAAAAAATGACAATTTGAAATACACTAACAAGGAAAATTGTCCATCCTGAATATCATCGAAAATGGAACATTGTCTTATGGTAAAATTGACAAATTTGATGTATGCCGAAAAAAAACAACCACTTGCATTTCTGAATGTACTATTACATTCAGAAATATGACGAATTGTAAATATGTTCCATCCGAAATCATTTGTTTTGGGCCTACATATTAAGTTAAATTTGATTTAGACAACATTAACCTATTGCTTATTTAATTTTGCTCCTAATTTTTAATGGACAATATTCCATTTGGGTTTAACTAATTTACACCAAAAATAAATTTTGGTTGTAAGTATTTATCAGCACAATTACATTTTGATAAAATTCACTTTGGGTCCAAATTCAAAATGGTCAATTCAAGTGGATGATTTTCTATTTGCACCGAATGACACTAAATCAAACAAACTGAATTGCTGAATTGCGTACCAGGGTGGTCACCTTTGTGCTACTGCTGTTATTTTGACATTCCATATATCTGCCAAAGAAATGATAGCGAAATTGATTATGAAAGGGTTCCACCCTGGTACGCGATTCAGTTTCCTTGACTGTACCTTTTAGGGTTCCATACCTAAAAGGCGACGCACCGAACCCTAATTCTATCGCTATGATGTCGGTCTGTCTGTCACAGGGCTGAATCTCAAGAACCAACACAAAACTGAAACTTACACAAAAAGTGCATTTCTACTACCATTACGAAATTTTACATGTGAATATTGCTTGATAATCTTGAAAGATTGGATTTGGAAAACCGAAAAGTTCTATCATCATCATCATCATCCCAGCTTATTTACGTCCTACTACTGGGCACAGGCCTCCTCTCAGAATCAGAGGGGCGGGGGCGGGAAAAGTTTTTTCAGTCCCAACAACCGCTTTTCCAGTCCATTTGGAGGCTGCGGATTGGCAAGCGCAACGTACGACGTCCACCATGGATGGATGACCTAAAAGCTGCGTCCACATTTGTATCATTTTGCACCGACGCGTATCAAGATCGCTAGCTAAAACAGCGCGATCATGCGGCGTGCCTTATCTGATCGCTCGGGATCAATGTTGATAGGCGTATATTATATAGGGATGGGCCGAATATTCGTTTTATATTCGGTATTCAGCAGGTTTACCGAATTTCTGGCGAACTCACTGAATGTTCGGCAAAGTGGTACTCTTCTTTTTACTGTATTGAGTCATGTGTGAGATGAGTCTTAAATGTGTTATTTTTATGAGGTACAGTGAGGCTTTATGTTTTAGTTGATACTGTAGCTTTATTTCCAATAACAGCAGATAAAAAAGATGACTATTCATTAAAAACAAAATATAAGTATGAAGCTGTTTTGAGATTACTACTATAGAAAAAATTAAGCAAGTTTTTTGTTTTACTCAAGAGTTGCACGAAAATTAATCATGTTTCTAGTTTCTACTTAGGAATCAATTATGTTGAATATTCGGTTTGGTAAAAGTTTTACTGAACATTCGGCCAAATATTTGTATTCTGTCCATGTTTGGCCCATCTCTAATATTATATACCCCGTACAATATGTATTCATTCTTATTAATTTTAATATCAAAGACTTACCCCCTTATTCATAAACGACAATCAAACCTATTTTAGTTAAAATGCCGCTAAAATTTGTTTGTCCTTATCTGTCACTTCGACATTTGTATTTGTTAGAAAGGGACAAAGCATTTGTTAGTTAACATAGGCTTGTTAAGTTTTATGAATAAGTGGGTTAATGTTCATTAGTTTGATTATAATTACCAAGCAACAACATAATTTTAATCAGAGATATTTAGCAGATTAATCTTTCATGTATGGCAAGGGAGAAACAGCTGTCATTCTAGTCATTTTTTATATTATTAAGCCTCTTTATTCAGATGCAAATACAATATATAATTAAATATCTACTATTTTATTCAGTCTTCAGCATCTGTGTGCCTGTTGGCAGAGGCCTCCCCCAGCAGTCTCCGAGATCCCTCTCGCATGCAGCTACTCTAGCCCATGTCGTGCCAGCCACTCCGGCTATTTCGTCTTCCCAGCAACAATCCTACTAATATTATAAATGCGAAAATTTGTGCGAGCGAGTGAGTATGTTTGTTACTTCTTCACGCTGAAACGGCTGGACGGATTTGGATGAAATTTGGTATGTATAGCCGGACAACTGGAATAAAACATAGGCTACTTTTTATTCCGATATTCCCATGGGCATAAAATCTCAAAACAACAACCGCTGGGCTTAGAGTAATGAAATTTGACATGATTGTTTTTAATGTAACGTGAATGAAAACCACGATTTAATTTTCGGGAATTCCCAAGGGAATTTTAAAAAATCCCGAAATTTCAATTCAGCTTCTGGATCTAATGATTTACGTGTGTGGAGACGCAGGTAAACACTAGTCTATAATGCTTTATAATCATAATTATCTGTCCTTTGTGTGAGCGAGCACCCATCAGGCCAACATGATCACCTGTAGTGTTCAAAGCCTCAACAAAAAATTTAAATAAAAATAAGAAACAAAAAATTTTGTATAATTATAATTTTACACAAATAAAATTAAAGATGTGTCCAAGGTATGTTAGGTTAAACTTCAAAAATCTACACTCAATGCGCTTTATAGATTTAATATTATAAATTTTTCATTTATTGATTAATTTATCTTTAGATTGTGAAAACACTAGAACCATGTCTAAATCAAGAGTAAAGTAGATGAAGTGCTTTAGCTCAGGGCAGTCCTAGATTACTACCAGACTATTAACCACATGTAGCGAAGATAACAATGATAAAATACACTCCACTGTCACGTGATACAGTTAGACGTGATTTATAACACAAAAAAGAAAGGTTATGAGGCGGAAACGCTAAAACACGAAATTAGAACAATGTTAAACACACTTTAAAAGCTTGATTGGTGATAATTAAAGCTACTTACCAGGCATAGCACTGCCGCTTTGCCCCATCTCTCAGACTTCTTCACCGTTTGTTTCACGAACAATTATCACCGAATAATCTGTTGCATAAACAACGGATGTAGTGTTTATACGGTCGGTAGACGCCTCGCAGCCACAACACACAAGAAACTTGAACTATGAACTCTACAAACTCATGTTTACTATAAAATAATTATATCATACACGTCGACCATATAAACTGTAAAATACAGTTCTTATTGGAGTCTTGTAAGTTATGCACTAAGTTCAAATAAGATGCGATAGAAACGCATGTTGATTGTCGCTTCAGCGGTAATTCCACGTGACTGCATTATATTAATTAAAGTATTTATTATTTTACAACATTATAAAATTCCGATTGTGACCGTAACTTTGACAATTTAATTGACAATTTGACATGAAAAAAAAAAATAAGAAAGTTCCAGTCACTGGACATTGCGCACTCAAATATCATGCCAAGTTTTTCGCTAATTTGAATACAAACATTATGTTCTATAAAATTTATAATAAATTGATAATATTATTTAAAAAATAGATATCAATATGTTTTCATTTCACTTCCTATTACAGAATTTTAAAATTAGAACTTGGCTTCTTGACCAAGCTATCAATCTGAAAACCGGTAAATAATGTGATAACCACATTACTTCACTAGTGTGAGTCTCTCATAGAAAAAAAAACAATCTGTTATTTTGAATCGAGTGTTTCGTGTTTTGCTGCTTGCGAATTAAAATAAATAAGAAAATGTTTGGAAAAGGCAAGAAATCTGTGTCTTTAGCGTATAAGGAGAAGCTTCTAGCAGATATTGCGTACTACGAGAAGCGGATACAAGAAGCTCAGCACAAAAAAAAATGCAATTCTTCGGAAGATGTCGTGAGGTAAAACAAATACTGTTTATTTAATTTTATCGTCTAGCAGTTTACAGGAAGCTTGTAGACATACAAAGTAAATGTTGGTGAACTATAACAATTACTTTGCGCATCCACAATGTAGGTCCAGGCATAACATTCGCCAGGAGAGAGATTACTTTTGCGGTTTTAAAGCGACCGGTTGCCAAAAACAAAAAAGTTGAAGTTGAAACAATTAATTGAGGTGTTATATTTATATAGTATGTTTGCTTATTAATTTATTTATATCATAAAAGAGGCTTACACTAAAAAACCAAAGCACCTCTATTACTGATTGGGTTACAGGTACATATAGGTAGTGCTATGAGAGTTGAAATGAATGATTACACACACAGCTACAACATGTTGTGTAATGCCAGCAGGATTTTGAAATTTACACATCGTCATGGTCCAGCCGGACAAAACTCCTCAATGGTTAATTTCATAGACTTGAAATTTGGTACAGAAATGTAGTTTGGTCAGATGACAATGCAAATACAGTTTAGAAAAAAGCTTGTATTTAAAATATTTTTATTTGCAATAACTTATTTTGGTATATAAGATTGTATGCTGCATTTCTCTTCAAAAAATGGAGTTCTGCAGAACCCAGATGTCTTCTATTAAACCTTTTTTATCTCATTTCAGCTCCGATGAAGACTCCAATCCTTACAAGGTGACTGTCGGTCCGTTCCCGATGCAGCTGAAACGCGAGGAGGCTCGGCTGAGCGACTGTGCTAGCATGACCCTGGAACTGGCCATGCTTACGATCATGCAGTCGGAGGTTAATGTCCTGGCAGCAGCTCCTGAAGTCAGGTAACCATGAAATAGTATGAAAGATAAATCTTCAATTACCTACTGGCCACCTTTCACTAAAAATGAATTCTGGTCAACACAACAGTTAATTTTTTTTTTGGTATATGGTGTCAAGTCACCTATAAATAGAACTGGTCACCTATGAATAGTTTTTTTTTTAGTTTAAGGTGGCCACTTGGCCAGTTATTGAAATTGAGTTTGTTTTTTTTAGCATTAGATAGAAAGAAGTTAAGCTATCTTGATGTGTCTTTTTATTGAAAAACATTTTTTAATCTATGTAATTGTTATAGTTTCTTTTTATACTATATTATGTTTGTTGAAATAAAGATTTATATCTTTTGGCAAATAAGTCACAGCAAATATGTAACAATTAGCAAAGACATATGATCATATACATGCTTTTGGTATCATAAGTAATAGTTACTAGTTTTTTAAAAACATTGTTCAATAAAGAGACTTGTCAAGATTGTTTACCCTTTTACTAAAAGTAAGTATGAGCTGGGATAATGATAATGATGATGGATATATCGGTTGCAGGCGGCCCGTGTCTGAAGATGGTACGTGGCTGGAGGTGGCTGCGGAGTGCAAGATAGACCTCGTCTCCTTCACCATCACTTTCTACGCCCACAAACCGGTTAGTACACTTAAACTAGTTCTGCCCTCGTAACGAATATTTTATATACTGGTAATCAATTCACTTAACAGCAGGTGAACCTTCTGCTGGTTTGTCTGCTATTACATAAAAAAAATAAGCAGCAAGAACCAGAATTTTAGATCGAGACCCGCAGTTAAGAAACATTCTACTAGTATTGGATTCCTTCCTTGGATTTATTGCAGTATTTATTTACAAGATAATCCAACTTCCAGCACCGCAAATTCGCGCCGACCCGCTTCCGGAGCCTCCAAGTGAGCCTCACGAAGCCAGCCCACCAGAAGGAGCTGTCTCAAAGCGTCCTGGCCAAGCTGAACCGGCCTAACCTGGCTCTGCAGGCAAGTGATGTCCTTACTATTTGTGGACCTGTCCTCTCCCAGAGGCACAAATTTGTGCCCAAAATCCTTCGATCCTGTTATCCTGGGAGATGAGCAGTGGGCGGATTACGAATGCAATTTACATCAAAATCATGTCGAACAATATACAATATGGATATGAGTATAAATGGTTAAAAAAAAGAACATAATTGAAAGAGATGAGGGCGAGACTATAATTGGATGGAAGTATGGTAAAATTTAAATTTTGTCCTATACTTAATTCGCAGGTGCTACAGAGTTATGCGACGGCGTTTCGATCGCGCCGCACGACCTTGTTGGAGCTGGCGGAGAAATATGCCGACAGACTCAAGATGGAGGCCATGGTGAGTAACATTACTTGATCAGGCAGTCTGTTGCGTGCGTGTGCGTGCGTGCGTGTGTGTGTGTGTTTGTTAAAATGGCTGGACGGATTTGGATGAAATTAGGTACATAGATAGCTGGACATCTGGAATAACACATAGGCTACTTTTTATCCCGATATTCCCACGAGATAGGGATAAAATCTCGAAATAACAATCGCTGGGTTTAGTCTTAAAATTTTGGACAGTCGTTCTTAACACAACCTCAATGAAGACCATGATATACATTTTTGGAATTCCCAGGGGAATTCTATAAAATCCCGGAATTTCAATTGTACCCGATCGAATAGTTTAGGCGTTATTTTATAGGTTTGTAAATAAATAATAAAACTGGAACGGGGCGAAGCCGCGAGCAACACCCACTTTTTAATAAATTCACTTGAATAGCAAAAAATATTGTTTCCCAGCCCGAAGGCGGCTACCGCGTGAATTGCCTGGAGCTGCTGACGGTGGAGTGGACCCTAGAGAACATGTGGTCGCCCGTGGTGCCTTTCTGTCACCGCATGAAGTTCGAGGTGGAATATATGCGTGAGTTTTGATAGCTGCGTTTATGCAAGAAATGTGTGTTCATGCAGTTCCCCCTTCTCCACACTGTAATCTTAATCACTCATCATACTAAGGCGTGTATCGACAAGCGTATTATGTGTTTTAAGTGCGTCCCACTGCTGGGCACAGGCCTCCTCTTAGAACAGTGCGGATTGGGAACTTCACACGCACCATTGAATTGCTTCGCAGGTTTGTGCAGGTTTCCTCACGATGTTTTCCTTCACCGCAAAGCTCGTGGTAAATTTCAAAATGTAAAGCCGTGGTGGCCTAGTGGTTTGACCTATCGCCTCTCAAGTAGAGGGTCGTGGGTTCAAACCCCGGCTTGCACCTCTGAGTTTTTCGAAATTCATGTGCGGAATTACATTTTTGTATATGTCGGCGGCCGATCGTAAAATCCGCCAAATCACGAAATTCCTAGGCATATCGTGAAACGCCGCCATTTCATGATATGCCTAAACGTTGGCCAGGCATATCACGATGTGCCTGAGAAATAATACGGCAGATCGATTAGAGCAACGCATTCGTCGATATTCCTAGCTCTATACCGGGCACATCGTAAAATAGTTTCTTTTTTGGCCACTGGTGGCGCTGCGTATGCAATGGCGGCCGCGACCAGCTGACCGCCGTGTTTGTTTAGCGCGTGAAAAATGTCGGCGTCGCAACAAAATGATCTATAAACCGAAACTAGTGATTGAATTCGAAATAGAAGTGCAAAAGAAGCTTTTCAACATCAGCTCCGTTCTTTTTATGTGAATCAAACAAATTCTGTGCACAATGTGAAAAAACCATGGACGTCTGCCCGTATTTTAGAGGTTAGTATTTTGTTGATAAATAAAGTATTCACTACGACGAGCGAAGCGAGGAGTGGTTAGTATTAATTGTGATCACGACGCACGAGCCGAGCGAGCGAAGCGAGCGTGCCGCGGCAGCGGCCGGCGAAGTGCCAGAACCGATATGGCGGCGTTTCATGATATGACTAGGAATTTCATGATCTGCCTAAACTGGCCAAATCATGAAATGGCGGCGTTTCATGATATGCCTAGGAATTTCATGATCTGCCTAAACGTCACTAGGCAAATCGTTAAACGGTGAGTTTTGAACGATATGGCGGATGTCCCTTAGCCAATTCATGAAATGGCGGCATTTCACGATATGCCTAGGAATTTCGTGATCTGGCGGATTTTACGATCGGCCGCCGACATATACGACACGATTTGTTATAAATACTGAATGTTATATGTAAACGTAAAATAGTGGTATAATTTAGTGTTAGTAAGTTTTGCATGCCATGTTGTTGGCGGAACATACATACATGTAACTCTTCTACTTACATGTCGTTTGTACCAACTTTGTGTATGTTTTAGCAAAAATAAATGATTTGATTTGATTTGATCGTGCCCGAAGTGTAGACTTAATTTACAATAGTGTGTTTTAGTGTGTTTTTACATGTTTTTGAACACACACAAATCACACAAACCCATCTATCACCACCAACACACTACTCGGACGCGTTTCGGATTCAACTGTTTTTGCCCGCGCTTTCGCTCGCGTTAGGTTTGACGTAAACTTACCTTCTATGATTGATTATTTGGAGGATTATATGTTAATATGGAACCAGACGTTGTTTTAGGCAGATGGTGCAATTTTCAAATTCAAAAATCAACCTAATCATAATTCATACAAATTTATATAATTTATTGAATCAGGCGTTACTTTGCGGAGGTGCATATCAATGAACTAAAATAATTTCCTTGCTCACCCGCGACCTTACGATAGCTAGGCTTATGCAAAATATGCGTGTTCATGCAGTTCCTCCACCTCCACACTGTAAGAGCACACACAGATCACACAAACCCATCTATCACCACCACCACACTACACTGACGCGTTTCGAACTCAACCAGAGCTCATCTTCAGAGTGACACAACCGTACACCATGCTACCAGTTGTTAGACTCTAACAACCCTCTCACACACACAGTCTCTGAGTTGTAGCTGATAGATGGGTTTGTGTGATTTGTGTGTGTTCTTACAGTGTGGAGGTGGAGGAACTGCATGAACACGCATATTTTGCATAAGCTTAGCTATCGTAAGGTCGCGGGTGAGCAAGGAAATTATTTTAGTTCGTTAAAATATGTATTCCTTTATCTATAAATTGTTAGTTTAAAAACAAAAGATTATGCGTCTATCCTCGAAATGACGGACTTTAATACAAACTTTCAGCCCCCTTTCGCCCCCTTAATGATTGAATATTGAAAAATCATTCTTAAAATCAACACATGAAAAAAAAAACAGCTTTCTAGGTCCAAAGGTTTAGGCGTTGATGGGTCAGTGAGTCAGTCTTCACTTTTTATATATACAGGATGTTTGGCACAGGGACGGACATACGCATATAGGCGACAGATGGGGCCATATGCCACGTGGTCGAGCATAAATAAATTCACAAGGGGCCAGTTTTTTTTTATTTTTTTTTTCAAATACTCCGTTTTCATGATTTAAAATCTTTAAACAAAGAAAATTTTCTGAAAATTTCGACCACTTTGCATATGACCCCTTCTATCTCCTATGTATACACGTTTGTTCATCCATCTGCCAAACATCCTGTATAGATAAGAGTTAAATATACAACACAAAACACTGATTCAATATTACTTTTTGTATTTCAGCCAAACACTACATACATGCAATCGGCAAGCTCTACAAGCAGTTTAAAGATCCATCGTTGGAGACGTCAGAGCGTACCCTCGTGCTGTCCAAGATATTCGACATCTGCTTGGAGGCCCAAGGACCGGCCAAGGACCTTCAGGACACCTTCGAGTCCGACCCTGAGACTGCTGGTGAGTGGGGGGACAGTAGAGGTGGAAGAGGTCAGATATTTGCTGCATTTTGGGGAAGCTTTAGGTATTTGGATATCCATCTCTATAGTAGTATGGCACTGCACGCCACCGCTCTGCTACGAATTAGCCCGAAACATGCCGAGCTATACTCGATTTAAGACGCAAGTTATCCGGGTTGATTTCGTTGAATATGAGTGAGTCTCACGGTGGTTTCATATTCAAAGTGGAAGAGGTCAGGTTTGTTTTTGGGGCGGGAAGGCGAGGAGTTGTATTGGGATTGCGTTTTTTTTATACGATAATGGGAAAACGAGGATTTCAAAAATCCTCATAAATTGCGTTACGTAAGTAATAGTTGAACGCCCAATTTGTTTCAGGTCGTCTACACGAACGCCGCACCACAATCGACCAGGAGCTAGAAGTACCGTCGAAATGCGACCAAAACGTCCAAATGTCACCCCAAAAACTGCCTAAAGACAAAGAAAATAAATCACAAAATCGCAAGACGACTATGGCACCACCGAAAACTTTACCCAAGAAGGCTAAAAAAGTTGCCAGTGTCAATAATAAAGGTAAAGAAGTACTTGATGATGAAAATGTTTCAAAATCTAGTAAAAGCAATGAAAAAGTGGCACATGATGATGCAACAAAAACTGGTAATGATGTCAATGTGACAGAAAACCGGAAAGCTGTAAAAAGAGCTATTGAAAGTGATGCAACAGGTAATGCTAAAAAAATAAGAACTGAAGAGAAAAATGGAGTTAAACCTGCAGAAATAGTAACTGAAAATGACAAGGAGGCAAGTGAAGTACCCAGTGTTAGTTCAAAAAGTAATACCCGAAAGAAAGATAGTAAAGCTATTTCCAAAAGCGCGAGGGATACAGATGTTAACTCAAAAAACAACAAAATGGTGGAAGCTACTAAAAGTTCTGATTCAAAGAATATAAATAAACGTACTGAGGCTACTGCAAAAAATGCAGCGAAAAAAGTCGGAGGTGATAACAATAATGTAAAACCAAAAGAAATAGAGACAGATGTTGTTACTTCTAAAAATGAGGCTAAAGAAATACGTGAGGTTGGTAGTGTAGCTTCTTCCAAAGCTTCTGGGAAGAAAGCCGATGCGAATGCTGGTAATCATCTTGCAAGTGCCAAAGAACAAGGCACAGAAGGCAGTGTGGCTAGTTCCAAAAAAAGCAGAAAGGGGGTAGATAGTAAAAGTGTTGTTAGCTCTAAAAGTGAAAATGAAAAAGGTAATGTTAAAACAGGGAGTTCTGAAGTCTCAAATAAGAAAGTAAATAACAATAAAAATGAAGTTACTTCAAAAAACTTAACGGATACAATGAGCAGTGGCAATTCAAAAAATAAGAATATAACTGAAAAAGACTCGAATAAATATGAAAAAACCAAACCCGAAGTTGCCGCAAAAAATAAAGCTATTGATGAAAAAAAGGTTCAAAAAGACAATGAAAAGGAGAAGCAACCAAAAGCTATAACTAAAGATAAGGTAATTGTTCATAAGAAAAGTGTAGACACTAAAGTTACAAAGCAAAATGAAACTAATGAAATTACTGACAAAAGTGTTAAGACTAAGCAAAGTACTGATAAACCCAGTAAAAGCAGTGACAAAAACAAAGAATTGCTAAGAGATGGAATGAGGAATAAAGTTACGAATACAAAAAATACTGAAAATAAAAGCAATCAAAATACAAAAACAGTGGAAAATAATACACAGAATGTAAAGAAAAGCAAAGAAGGCAATAAAATTACTGAACCCTCTTCAGAGGCTACTAAGACTGCAAAAAATGATATAAATAAGAAAAAAGCTACCAAAGTTGTAGAAAAATCTAAAACTATTGTTTCTAAAGTAAGCAACGCGAATGACAATAAAAATGAAGCTACAACTTCGAAAGCTAATGACAGATTTGAAAAAGTAGGTAACAATAAAGTAGTTCCAAAACTTTCAATAAATAACATTAAAAACCAAAACAAGGATAAAGCTGAAAAACCAAGAAATATAAATGCTAAAACTGTACCTGAAATAACTAAATCTAATATTCTAAAAACTAACATTCACACAGGAAATCCAAACATACAAAAAATCAAAGAGAATCAAGCGAAAGTTGCCGAAAAACTGAAGACAAGGATACCAATGATGAAAAATAAATTGAAAATTGGCAGTTTTAATGATAATTTGGGAAAAACTGATACGAAATTAGGGAAAAATGCTGAGAAAACTAAAATACCATTTAAGAGTTTGCCTGTGTTCAAGAAGATTGTAAGAAATCCAACGCGGATGAGTCCAAGTAAGTAATAGTACATTGTGTATTAAGGGCACTAAATACGGAATTACAAACGAGAGTCTATTTGAAGCCAGAAGTCGAAGACTGAGCTTTGAGTCGATGTTAGTAATTCCAGTACCGCGCCTGTGCGACATACAATGTTTTTCATCAGATTTATGAGTAAAATTGTATATTAGTAAGACAAATTTTTATAAGAAGCGCCCATACTGCTGGCGCAGTTTGAGGTAGCCGAATACTTTAGCCGACTATTCGGCTATTCGGCCAGGGTGCCCGCCGCATTTTCTGTAAATTACAGAAAATATAAGAAAAAATCAGTGGTTGCAAATTTTTACTTTTTTTTTAATTTAAATTTGTTTTTTTTTTCAGGAAAACCACCTTCAACTGTCAAGCCATCTTCCCACGGATTTTCAATCAAATAAACGTTTGTGAATTTTAATTAACGATATTAATTTTCTAAACATTTTTTTTATGTTTGTAGGATGAATGTTAATTTAAAGGTGTTAATCAATCTCATGAAATCTAGAAACTGAGGAAGAAATGTTGTTTGGATTTAATATTTGTATACATTTTAACAATTAAGTAGTACCTAGTATAGTTAGTAAAATTAAGATATTGATTATTCACAATTTTTTATGAAGCAAATAAAACGAGTGTTATTTCGAAATGTCTTTTATTCAAATTAATACACAAAATTCAAAACCAATATCACGAGAATAAAGTAATACACAACGTTCAAATACACAAAAACAATTTTATTATTATCATCATAAGTATACCAGTACACAAAATCCAAAAACAATTTCACGAGAAAAAGTAATACACAATCATCAAATACACAAAAACAATTTTATTAACGTCATAAGAAAAAAAAGGAATACAATCGTATCAAAATTAAGTACACACACAAAAAAATATAAATGAAATGTCAAAATGAAAAAAGTCAAAATACATTAAAATGCAAAAGTTACATTATTTCCCTGAGATGTTTACCATGAAAGTATATATTGCGTGTTATTTATGACATATATATAATAAAACTTTCAGTTTCCTTCAAAGTACGCTATCAAAATGTATTTAAATTTACCATTGGCATTCTTAATAAAGAGTAATTAATTGGATGATAAACTCGAGCAGAGAAAAAATAATTTTTACTCTAGTGAGAACATTATACATTATTGTACTTTATCAACTATGACATTAAAAAATGTACACAATATAAAGTAATTCGCAAAACGATATACACACAACATGTATTTTTATTATTATTTTGACCTATCAGATGGTAGAAGAAAATAATTTTTGATAGGTAAATGGGAAATAAATGTAGTTATTTGCGGGCCTTTAAAAAGGTATCTTGAAAGGATAATTTCTGTGGGTGTCTCCCATCCTGAAAAAAAAAGAAATGCTTTCTAATATTATAAATGCGAATGTCTTTCTGTATTTTACCGCTTCACGCTTAACCCGCTGAACAGATTAAAAAAGGCCGCGGCTAAGCCGTGGCTGGATGAACAACATTCCAAAAAATATTATAAATGAAACGGATACAAAATTCAGATCTATTGTCAAGAAGACATTAATATCAAAGGCGTATTATAAAGTTAATGATTATATCATGGACAGGGATATTTGGAAATAATTCCGATCCGCATTAGCGATCCCTTCAAATAGCGAACCTACTGTGTTAAAAATAAAGTTGTGTTAAATACTTGTGATGTATACATGTCATTTAATAATATTGTAAATCTGTTTTAAAAAAAATATATATATACCTCGTTGAGTTTCTTGCCGGATTCTTCTCAGCAGAGGTTTTTCCGAACCGGTGGTAGATTTTTTTGACATTCATAAGTGCTTGTTGTAGCCTAAATTGAATAAAGATATTTTGACTTTGACTTTGACTTTGAACATCTGCCTTGTTGAGCTATTTTGACTTGTTTTTTTTTATAAGTACGGCCATAGAGAGTTCATATCAATTTTTCTACAAAGAGATGGCATGCAAACCTCAATCGCTCATATCTTGCTTATTTTCAACAGATATTGATGATTTGACTGAGATGACTGGGCCCGCGTGGGAACTATGGCCCAAGCCCTCTTGTTCTAAGAGGAGGCCTGTGCCCAGCAGTGGGACGTATATAGGCTGGGATGATGATTGATGATTTACGTCATGCGTTTTATTTTCGAGAAATTATTTAAAAGTAAAATTGAGTTCCATGCATATTCCTTATATTCAAACACGAGCTCATTGAAACCCTCGGCGTGCTCGGACTCGTAACTCACCCCTTGAAGGTGAACGCGCGCTTGTTCCCGTTGAGCGCGTGCAGCGCGGCGACCTGCGCGGGCGCGAGCGAGGCGCCCAGCGCGCGCAGCACGTCCCACTGGTGGGCGGCCGACGACGCCTTCACCACCACGTTGTGGCCGCACTCTATCTGGTACCTGGAAAATAAATCTATCTGGTACAAGTGTTTATCCGCAGCTTCGCACACGTAAATCATTAGATTCAGCAGCTGAATTGAAATTCTCTGAATTCCCGAAAATTTAATCGTGATTTTCATTGACGTTCATTAAAAACAATCGTGTCAAATTTCATGACTCTAAGCCCAGCGGTTGTTATTTCAAGTTTTTATCCCTATCCCGTGGGAATATCGGAATAAACACCGGCCAAAAGCGTGTCCGACACGCCCGAAATAGGGTTCCGTAGCCATTAAAAAAAAAGTAATATTTTTCTAAGGATTTCGTATTTTATACGGAATCATCCATAGTTTAGGTATATTTTCTACCTTAGGCTGCTATTTACTCATAAACTACTAATAATTCTCAAGCAAGCTTAGCCGTTATAGTTTTTCTTAAAGTTTGATATACTTACTACCATCCAGAATTTTTTTTAAAAATTTCCACCCACCGGTTTAGATTTTAGACGGGGGGGACGCTCGATTTAAATGAAAATTTGCACTTTAAAGTTGAATATTTCGCAAACAAATCACTGAATCGAAAAATCGTCATAGCTAACCCCTAATGGTTGTAAAAGGCCTATCCAACGGTACCCCACACTATAGGGTTGGATGAGAAAAAAAAATCACCCCCACCTTACATCGATGGGAGGTACCCTAAAAAAATTTACATATATATATATTCGTGAAAAATTACAGCTTTCTAGCTTTCCCTGAGCAAAGCCGCGGACGGACAGATAGACAGATAGACAGACATGGCGAAACTATAAGGGTTCCGTTTTTGCCATTTTGGCTACGGAACCCTAAAAAAGTAGCCTATGTTTTATTCCAGATTTCCAGCTATCTACATAGTACATACCAAATTTTATCCAAATCCGTCCAACCGTTTCAGCGTGGAGGAGTAATAAACGTTCAAAGGTTAACTGGAAGAGATCCCTTTAAGGGATAAGTTCGCCTTTGTACATCTCTTTCTCTTGTTAATTGTAATTTTCATATGTTTTATGTACAATAAAGAGTTACAACAACAACAACAACAACAACATACTCATAAACTTTCGCATTTATAATATTAGTAGGATTACAAGCGTGAACGGTTATTTACAGGTGCACGCGTGTGCCCACACGTGTATGTGTGTGTGCGCGTGCACGTTTTGTGTGTGTGTCATCTAATTAATGCCACAAAACAAATAGTTCAGAAGTCAATCTGTCCTGTATGTACTTCACTTTTCATACCTACGCTCGGCGGTCGCTCTAAGGTTGTCAACTATGGCTTATGCACCAAAAAACTATCGTGGTAGTGGCACTCGTGTCTAGTTGGTTGATTTATTGTTGAGAATGAAACGTGAAGAAAAGAAATATAAATTAATAACAGAAATATTTTATTTTAATGTCATTGTTATATTATAAATTTGTCACAGAAAATATCTTGCGACGATTTCGTTATTGGCGAAATTCACGATTATTTAATTTAAACAACCGTCCACTGAACAGTTATAATAACTTTTTTTGTTGGTCCATTATTGCACAAAAAAGTTCACAGACGCGTGTGTAAAGCGGATGGCACTCGCGCTCGCACTGGTCCCAACCGGTCCGAGAGATCGTGTCCGTGAGCAGTGTCTATGTGTGCGTTGCTCGAGCGCACTTGTATGGAGATTGATTTCTGAACTATCTGTGTTTTGCCGTCACGGGAAGACGTATGACAGTGCATACGCTTTGCGCTCGCTTTTTTTTTTATCCGACTGGATGGCAAACGAGCAAGTGAGTCTCCTGATGGGGGTGACACTCCTTCCCGGCCCGGATAATACCGACATGGAAATACCGACCCTGTTTTTTGTGTATACGCCCTTAGAAACTGACGTGAGCTTCTATGGGCGTGTACACGAAAAACAGGGTCGGTATTTCCATCCCGGTATTATCCGGGCCGGGAATGAGTGTCACCCTCCTGATGGTAAGAGATCACCACCGCCCATAAACATCTGCAACACCAGGGGTAACTACTGCAGATGCGTTGCCAACCTAGAGGCTTTAGATGGGATACCTCAAGTGCCAGTAATTTCACCGGCTGTCTTACTCTCCACACCGAAACACAACAATGCAAGCACTGCTGCTTCACGGCAGGATTAGCAGCAGGATTAGCAGTAGCAGGATTTCGCTTGCTCGCTATCACACCGGTCGGTCCAAGCGACAAGTTAACAGTGAAGTGACTATGCAGCTCAATCCTCATAGAAAGGACTTTCAGCTTATCTCCATCTCACGGCGTTATCGCCATAGTACCAGCTCATCTCTCTCACGTACCCCCATATCCCCAACATTCTCAACGCATTATTGCGTGGAGTCGATAACTGGTCATCATCATCATCATAAAATTGACCAAGGGACTCCAAAGTGCATCATCAAATATCACACATTACTACATGAATTTTGATGCAGCTTGAAGAGTCCCGAGTATAATATAATATCTGGAAAATGTAAATAATTTCTAAGTATCAACATCGTTTAATCAGTGTACAGCAGCTGTCAGCCTCATTTTTTAGGGTTCCGTAGCCAAAATGGCAAAAACGGAACCCATATCAATAAAAAATAAAACAATTTTTTTTTTAGATTACCTCCCATAGACGTAAAGTGTGGGTGATTTTTTTTTCTCATCCTACCTTGTTGTAGTGTGGGTATCGTTGGATAGGTCTTTTAAAACAAAGTTTTAAAACCAGGGGTTGTTGTTAAAGCGATTTTAGATTCAGTTATTGTTTGCAAAATATTCAACTTTAAAGTGGAAATTGCCATTAAAATCGAGCGTCCTCCCCCCTCTACAATCTAAACCGCGGTGGTGGAAAAAATTTGATAAAAATCAGGATGGTAGTAAGTATATCAAACTTACAAGGAAAACTATAACGGCTAAGTTTTCTTGAGAAATTATTAGTAGTTTAAGAGTAAACAGCAGCCTAAGGTATAAAATATACCTAAACTTGAAATATTCCGTACAAAATACGAAATACTTAGAAAAATATTACTTAATTTTATCGTAATGCTACGGAACCCTATTTCGGCCGTGTTGGACACGCTCTTGGCCGGTTTTTTAAAATTTCCGCGGTTTCTGCTGGCCCGAGTCTACTGACCTGATGAGAAGCTGTGCTGGTGTGATCCCCAGCCCCGCAGCCATGACCTGCACCAGGGGGTCATCGATGGCGGCAGCCTGGGACGCCTTCAGCTCGGCCGGGGTCCCCTTGGAGCCCAGGGTGCCGAAGCAGCTGAGACGCACGTCGCGCGCGTCGCAGAACTCAGAGAGACGCTGCTGGCTCATGTACGGGTGGCATTCCACCTGCGGAAAAGTCGTGAAAGGTTCTATACTTCGTTTTTAGGGCTCCGGAGCCAAAATGGCAAAAACGGAACCCTTATAGTTTCGCCATGTCTGTCTGTCTGTCCGTCCGCGGCTTTGCTAAGGGACTATCAATGCTAGAAAGCTGTAATTTTGCACTTATATATGTAAACTATGCCGACAAAATGGAACAATAAAAAAAAAAAAAAAAAAATTATGGTACCTTCCATAGACGTAAAGTGGGGTTTTTTTTTTCTCTCATCCAACCCTACAGTGTGGGGTATCGTGGATAGGTCTTTTAAAACCATTAGGGTTTGCTAAGACGATTTTTCGATTTATTCCTCTTAATGGCGGCCATAAGGCTTGGGCCAATGTCAGTTAAATTAAAGATAAATATATTCTTCTTATGCATGTTGTACGGTGATTGTAGTTTTTGCAACTTGATAGCAAAATTCCAGAAACCACGCGGAGACCACTTGCGCATTAAAAAATGTCAGACACGAGAGCAATATAGAATTTGTGATCACTGTTCACTGTTAAGGTTAATCGCCGCATAAAACACTATCAAAATTATACTTCAACTAAGCAAAGAGCAGAAATACAAAAATTAGATATCGTCTACATGCCATGTTCGAATGCTACAAATTGAATCATTGTCAAAGATGAAGCGCGTTAAAGTTTAGCACGGCGTGACGTCACTGGCTACATCTTTTTTTTGACAAACGAAAAAATACGCATAATAATCTAACCGAGACGGACTAACTAGATTATTTAGGGGTACAGTCAAGTGCATAATATATGTACGTTTCCAAGTCGTCAAATATCTATACCTACACTATCTATTTTAGTTTATATATTTTAGTGATTTAGTGATCTGTTTGCGAAATATTCAACTTTAAACTGACCTGATCGACGACAGGCTTCAAGCGGCCCTTCTCCACGACCCTGGCGACCTGTTCCGAGTTGAAGTTGCTGACGCCGACGCTCCTCACGAGACCCTTGGACACCAGGCCCTCCATGGCGAACCAGGCGTCCAAGTATTCGTAAGAAGAGAACTGGAGGACGTTGGCGATCTTCGGAAGGGGGTCGTTGCCTTCCTGTTGAGAGGAGAAACAGAGACATGCGTAAATGGTCGATCAACTTTTTTGCCGTGGTGATGGTGAAGGACTTCGATCATGAATGAGGGCTATCGTTTTTTGTCTCACTAGATGGCGCACTGTTGCGTGAGGTTTTTAAGTGTGGCTTTCAAAGTCTGTTATTACGGGCGTAAAAACAAAGTTTAGATTGAAATCATATTTAATACACCTTAAAACCGTACCATAAAAATAACGAGCATGCCACAGTGTTGCAAAGTCCCCGTTTTGTTCGGAAAAAAGGGAGGACAAAGGTTTCCGAAAGACAAAACTGTCTCAAAACACAGACATTCATTGCCCCGGAACGCATATTTGCCATAATTAATTTCAGATAGGTATTGCAAAATATTCACAAAATTATTCTAATTATAAATAAACCCGCGTAGCTCACCCAAGAACTAGGAGATTTGTCATTTCGGAGACCTCACGCTACACTAGCGCCTCTAGCGGCGAATTCATACGCGATAGCCCTCATTGAATCACCTCTCTTTTGCCGAGCTGTAAAGTGTTTGGACACAAAATATTTTTAATTTTTCCTCCCAATGTGAGGCGTCGGGCTTCTAATAAACTCATTGGTAATCCTTCTTACGCCCCTTAATGCACAATGTACTATTATGACTGTGATAATGACGCTCTCTGACTGTTAGACTTACCTTGAAGGACATAGGGTTGTGGATCATGAAAAGGTCGAAGTATTCCAGGCCGAGGGCGGCGAGCGAGGCGCGGCACGCCGGCTCCACCAGCTCCGGCTTGTGGAAGGTACTCCACAGCTTCGACATGATGAAGAGCTCCTCGCTGGAGTAAGGTTCGTCAGTATTTGAAAGAAAGAAAGAATACGGTATTTGACTATTTTGTATATGTTTTATAAATTAAAACTACACAATGCCTGTTATCGAATAGAAATAGTAGATTATTGTCGTGGCCTGGAAGTAGGCAATTGCTGGCTGAGTATGAGTATTAAACGGACGAGCTTGCGAGTCCGTTTTACTAATACGAAGCCAGCAATTGCTATTCCAGCCGAGACTTTATATATAAAGCTTTTCTCAAAAATGGTGAATAATTCTGAACTAGAATAAACTTTTTCTATTTCAGAAAATTGGGTTTATAGTGATTTTTTGAAAAATCTATATACCTGTCTCTTTCTCAAACGCTTTTCTCTATGCAGCAAGTATGGCAGTACTGGCGTGTGACGTCACATGCCAGTATGTCTTTCTCTGTCTAATCTTGAATTTCAAACCTTATATCTTTGTTATTTGTAAAGGTAGCTTAAATATTTTTTTCTATTCGATAACAGGCATTGTGTAATTTTAATTTATAAAACATATACAAAATAGTCAAATACCGTATTGTCGCATTTATAACATTACTAGCTTTTGCCCACGACTTCGTCCGCGTGGAATTAGGTTATCGCGCGCTGTTCCCTCGGGAACTGTGCATTTTTCCAGGATGAAAAGTAGCCTATGTCACTCTCTGGCCCATAAGCTATCTCTATGCCAAAAATCACGTTAATCCGTCGCTCCGTTTCGACGTGAAAGACGGACAAACACACACACACACACACACACACACACACACACACACACGACACACACATTTATATAGTATGGATATGATTAATTGATTATCATTTTTTTTTATTTTAACTCACCGTTTGACAGTGCCATCCTGTATCTTGGCGCGTATTCCCTCCCCCACTTCCTTCTCCGTGCCGTAGATGAAGGCCGTATCTATGGCTCGGAAGCCCAAGTCTATGGCCGAAGCCACAATGTGCTTGGCCAGGCGTGGGTCCAGCTGAAATAGTAGTTTATGCAACTGTTACGTAATAGAGGTCCTTAAACCCGAGTGTGGTTTTCATAAAAGGATCATACGAGTGTTTTAAGGAAAATTATGTAACAATATTTTATCTACACACATATTATAAGTACTCTAAGATGGGTTCAGAAACCGATGACAAATGAAATGACCTGCATTGCATTACTGACTTGTTCTACCAGCAACATATCTATAGGTGTTAAACTAATGTAGGTACTTAATAAAAAAATTTAAACAGATAAAGGAATTACTTTTTGTAAACTTTAAACAGCAACACCGTAAAAAACAAACAAAATGACAGCAATAATGGCGCAAGGCAAATCTCTGCGGCAAGTATTTATGGTACGTTTGGGTCTGGATTGCATCGGTCCGGGGATTGCTTTGGGGTTTAGGTTAAGTTAGGTTAGACTAAGACGAAGCATGCTGCGGAACTACAATTTATTTTGTTGACGAAGCCTGTTGAATTACACCTCTCCATTTCTTCCGTGGACGTCGTAAGAGGAGGATATAGGTTTAGGTATACCGTAGGCGACAGCTAGCAACCTGTCACTATTGTACCGTTTTTGTCAAACTTAAAACCTAAAATTGCTAAAAGTGGCTTCGAAGCGGTAACGTTTCGTGTGCTCTGCCTACCCTATTGGGATACAGGACAGGCGTGATGTGTGTGTGTGTGTGTGTGTGTGTGTGTGTGTGCGTGCGTGCGTGCGTGCGTGCGTGCGTGCGTGCGTGCGTGCGGGCGGGCGGGCCGGCGGGCGTGCGTGCGTGCGTGCGTGCGGGCGGGCGGGCGGTCGGGCGGGCGGGCGGTCGGTCGTGCGTGCGTGCGTGCGTGCGTGCGTGCGTGCGCGTGTGCGTTTGTGTGTGTGTGTGTGTGTGTGACGAAGCCTGTTGCGGATATTGCGTTGTTAAGTAGGTTAATGTTTGAGGTGATTTACTAAAATTACATGTCTCTATGTGATTATTAAATTATCATTTTCGAGTTAAAGGAAAGCTTTTTCTTACCAAAGCGGTCCCAAGCGCAAGCACGGGCATCTTGTGGCCGTCTCTCAGCTGCACATACGACATGTTCGTGACGCTCCCGTGCGTCAGCTTGGCATTCAACAGCTCTCGGATCTTGTCGTTGTAGCTCTGTTCGAGTGCGGAGTCCGTTTCGGGGGTTGTCGCAGCTTCAGTTGGCTTTGGGGGAGAGAAAAGCCAGAATCTATACAAGGAGTCTCACGGCTATGCCACATGGAGGGAAAATTGTAATTAATTATTGGAGATAGAGAATTTGACTGAAAGAAGACATAATTTTGATTGTAAAGACATTTTTTTTTAAACTACATTTAAAGTTTTTTTGAAAAATACCCTGTTTAAACCGGGACTCGAACCCACCAAATAGTAACCCTCTTTCTTCGCAGTCGGGTAAAAAATACAATTGTATTAATTTTCCTGAAATTTTAAATGTCAAATTACACGGTCTTCCCTTTATTTAAGACTAGATTTTGTCCGCGGCTTTGCCCGTTATTCGGGCGCTATTTTACCGGAACTGAAAGAAAGAAAGAAAGAAAGAAGACATTTATTCACTTACACAGAAGACACACATATACAGCAAAATAACACAATAAAATAAAATTACAGAAAAAACACATGAAAACATTAAATACAATATATACAATGTTGTGTACTGCATTTTTCCGGGACTAAAAATTGGCCTATGTCCCGTAAACTATCTCTATGCCAAAAATCACGTCGATCCGTCGCTCCGTTTCGACGTGAAAGACGGACAAACATACACACTTTCGCATTTACAATATTATAAAGTATAGTATAGTATAGTAAATATAGTATAGTATGCTATGTTATTACGAAAAAAAACTTCTTATCATTGAGCCTTTTGATCAGTACCTACCGAAAAATTACAGATTTTTTCATACGGAATTGTTCAAATTTCTTCGAATGCAGTTCAAATTGTTTTTAAAATCAAAATAAAGTCTTCTTTCAGAGAATTGTCTATCTACAATGTTTAAGATACTTTCCCTCCATGTGGCATAGCCGTGGGACAATACAATACAATACAATACAATACAAATATTCTTTATTGATAACCAAAAGCAGTACAGAGACATAACATAAATAGAAAAATACAGGTAGACAATACCCACCCCTGACACCCTGTATTGTTTATACAAGGCCGCCTACTGGAATATTCTGGCGTGGTAAACCACCAGTCACCAGGTTAGCTCCAGGAAGTTCTACTAGGGTCTACTAGCCTTCCTCCAAGAGCTAAAGTAATGTCAGTTAAAAAAAAATCGTTTATCCATATTATTATGAAAAAGTTGGAAAATTAATGAACAGTTGGAAATATATTTTTGGCAAAACCGACCTGATGCGCTTTCGTCGGCAAGCTCACGCTGTTGACGGTGTTCATGGAGTCCTTGGCTTGGGATTGGGTCGATGTTGAGGGCGCGGCCGGCGTCCAAACTCACGTCATCCATCTTTTACTGGGGTAAGTATTCTCTGCGGAAACGAAAATACATTTGGTTAGATCAGGGTCTTTAAACTTTTTGACTAAGGGTCACACTGCACTTAATGTAAATTCGTGCGGGCCAAGACTTTGGCTGATCATGGGGTAATACATTAGTTAAGTAGACTTAGTCTTCAGGGGGTACCTAGTTACGAGTAACGCATAAGGAACGCACTTGGTGTTGATTATGTTCATGAGTGGCTATCTATGATTATGACCAATCTGTCTGACCCGTCAGTGGCGGGTCTTATAAAAACGAATTACTAGTTACTTGTAGCTTTATAAAATCGGACCCTATCGCGGGCCGGATTAGAGGGTCTCGCGGACCGGATTTGGCTTGGTTAATAATAGATTCCTGGCCCCTGGGTAAAAAACAATCCCTTGTTCCCCGTACATAACCAACTTCTATGAAATTACTTTGAAATTCGAAAGTCGAAGTTCGTGTCGTACCGTCCCTCTCACTTCGTATTAAATAATATTAGCGTCGCGGGACGGCAAGAAACGAAGTTCGAATTTTGCACTTCGTATTAAGAGAGACAGAGAGAGAGAGAAACATTTATTTACATATTCAATACACATTTAAATACATTAGATGGAAAGAATAAAAATAACATCGAATAGTATAAAGTATTGTAGGGCCCGTTGTAGTGAATAATGTTTCGCCATCGTATACATATAGTCGGAAAATTTCGTAAGTTATCTTCCTTTCTTAACTAGCTTACCAAAGTTAAATAAAGCTAATTAAAAAACCGGCCAAGAGCGTGTCGGACACGCCCAAGATAGGATTCCGTAGCCATTGAGAAAAAAATAAGTAATAATTTTCTATGGATTTCGTGTTGTGTACGGAATCTTCCAAGTTTAGGTATATTTTACACCTTAGGCTGCTATTATTTACTCTTAAACTACTAATAATCCTCAAGCAATCTTAGCCGTTATGGTTTTACTTGTCAATTTGATATACTTAGGGTAGACCGGGACAATAGAAACACGTCATGACTGAAACAAGTCAAATTTCTCGAAAACTATAATACCTACGGGTATGACGCAACACTCAGAACACGCGGTCGGCCACTGCTGAATCCCGACCAATAGCGCTCGAGCGACCAGCGGCGTGGACTTGTCAAAAAAACCATTTGTGATCTACTTTGTTTTCTTATAACTTTGTTTACTCTTGTATTTTGACTGATTAAATTATTGGGTTATAGTAAGGAAAAACGCGTGCTTTTATGTTATGGATCCGAAACGTTCTATCGTCCACGCGTTTTAATCGTCCCCAAAAGTAACACATTTCAAATATAAGAGGTTCTATGTTTGATGCACATGCTGTTCACAAACATTTCTAACATTTCTGCAATTTTTGACCCAGTTAAAAATATTTTATTTAGTAGTGTCAAATTAAAACCGCTAAATAATAATACTTTTAATATAGTTTTCAAAGGATAATTTTAAAACGCAAATCCAAAAAAAACTTTTTTTATCAAAAAAAAATCTGAATCAAAAATTACGGATTGCACAACAAAATAATCCACCCAAAATATTACGTACTTACTTAATACAAAAAAATACAAAACCTTGTAAATCTTTTTTTTAAATATAGCTTCTATTTTTGCACATCAAATATAATTACCTATCAATTTATTGTTATTTTTTTTCGATTATTCTGTAAAAAATTAATTAAAATTAAAAATGTATTCTGATAAAACTGTTGTTAATATATATGTAATGTGTCTGCTGCAAGAATGATTCGAGATAGGCTTTTATTTTCTTTAGGAACCGTTAATAAACATTTTTTCGTTTATTAAGAATATAAAAGTCTATCACGAATAATTATTGGAGTAGACACATTAACTTATATATTAAGAACAGTTCTAACAGACCACATTTTTAATTTTCATTAAATTTTTATGGAATAATTGAGAAAAACTAACAAAAATGCTACGTTAATTGCCAGCTCAGCAGGTATAAACGCTCTTAAAATATATCAGAAAAAGTTAAAGAACATTTTTATTTCATCTTGGCATATGAACTCTTAAATATTTTTATAAGTAAAACAATTTAAACTGAATATCTTGAGTCTATTATTTAATTTGCATCCCGACGTTACGGGTTCTTTACAGCACTCGTTGTCACAAGGTATGGACGTACCTATCTATACTAAGTATAGGAGTGGTATGATTGAAACATTGTTATATTGAAACAAGCACTTTTGTATTGAAAAATGAACATGCATAACTACTTCGATTAAGTTA